>NC_041065.1:11185608-11485608 GCF_900634775.1 Gouania willdenowi
ACTACTACTACTACTAGACTACAGATTTATTTTACATATTTATGTGTTGTGTTTATTTTTTTTATTTTAACGTTTATTTCTATTTCGTTTCTACTTAAATCAAAATTGTGAGTTCCAAGTTTTGATTTGGATTTTTTTAGATGGGGTTAATTTGCTTCTGTTTAGTAGTTTGGTTGGTATTATGTTCTGCTTTTAATTGTGTCTTTGTCTGTGGTTCTTATACAGTATCTTGTGGGATTAACACCCCTGTCTTTTCGGTGTGTTTGTGATCAACAGAGGGAGTAGGTTTTCCTCCTGTTTACATACAGGAGTGCCTAATTCCCTGATTGCCTCTCCCTACTTCTTAAGGAGTGTGTGAACACTTGGTGCGTTATTATGATAACTTTCCATCGCGGCTGGTCTGTGTTCTGTTCTCATGTTTATTGGTTGGTTTTGTTTTCTTCTAGTTTTTCTTTCTTTATTAGTTTGTCTTCCCAATTTTTTATTTATTTATTTAGGAATTATCTTACCTTACCGCAATGTGACATTGGAGAACACGGAAAACACAAAGTGGTTGAGAAACCTTTGTGTTATATGTAGGATACCCTATTGGGTGGGGAACCCTAGTCCTTGAGGGCCTGATTCCTGAGACTTTTAAATGTCTCCCTGCTCCAACACACCTGGTTGAAACCAATGTGTTATCATCAAGCTCTGCAAAAGCATGATAACAAGCCATTCATTTGATTCAGGTGTGTTGGAGCAGGGACACATCTAAAAGTCTCAGGAATCGGGCCCTCGAGGACTACGGTTCCCCACCACAAGCAGTACATGTTTTTGGGTGATATACAGACAGTGATTCCATGTGTTTAAACACATAAAGCAACATCTTTTTTAAACTCTGTAACAAAAGTGAAATCTGTACCACTGGCACAAATGAGCTGCTCCATTTGGGAGTTTAATAGTGTTTTAATGCTGGGGTCTGTCCCATGGAAAGTGCTGTGTATGTGTTCACCATCAGCATGTGAGAAGGACCCGGGCCAACCCACATAGTTGTGTAATAGCAGAGATTTTGAGCTGTGGCAAGTCCTCAGTTGGAGGGAATGAAAACTGTTTCCTTCCAAAGCACGAAGGGTGGGACCATGAAGTCAGGACCATCCAAACACAAAGTTCACTGTGTTTCAAAACTTTACTCTTGGGACAGCCGTACATAGAATGCCTCATTCCACTAACGAGAAGAGAGTTTTGCATCATCCAACAACACAAATGTGATTCCATCAGGCTTGTCAGGAAACCATATGATGCCAAGGAATTTTGTTTTTAGTGAAAACATACAAGGCCCATCAGGTCTAATCCCACAAAGATGTTGCTTCTCTAAACTACCCCTGCCAAGGTTTTGATTTTCAACAAGAGCTGTTCCACTGCCAAGACCGACATGGAGGGTTTCAACACTACATTTATATTATCATTCATTGATGCCTTTGCTTCACAAACACAAAAGCTCCTTTGTTTGCTTGTCTCACACCTGATTCATGAAATGTAAGAAGCAAAAACCCTCCATAACTGCTGAAAAACTGTTACCCTGTACTTGACACTCTGCTGTGGTTTCATATTGACTCCATGACATACCCCAACTGTCCGACTGTTCCGAGTGTAGGATTTGATTTACGGAGCTACAGTTAAAGTACACAGTGGAGGCCTGGGTTATTTATTTTAGGTCCTCAGATGATTCCTTTAGATACATTAAACTGCCTTCAAAGACAAAAGGCTTTTATGAGGAAGCTGTGTCACGTATCTCATACATAGCGGTTTATGAATGAGGACAACACTTGAAAATTAACATAACTTAAAGACCAAAAACCTCCACCAGCATCAAATGTCCTTGTTGCCAGATATTGGCAGTTGTCTGGATCAGTGATCCTGATCAGGTATTATTATCATTTACACTTTAAAAGTGAAAGATCTCTCCACTAACAATTGGAGAAGATTCTTTACACATTATGATACCTACTGTATAGGTACAAAAGGTTCCTTGAGTGATGTTTAAATTCAATTTGCTTGTATGCAGAAGTTAGTTGTTCATTTAATCACCATTTTCGACAAAACACCAGTTAACCTACAACCTATAACCTGCTCATGCTTCCCCGCAAATGAACTTTTTTTATGTGCATGTTGACAAGCACAAGAAAGATGCAATGATTTGTTTACTCAGCAAATTATGTCGCGATTTTAAAAGCCAGTCTTTAGTTTTTTTTTTTTAATTTTGAGTATTTATAACCACCAGACTGCAGAATAGCACCCATCAAAGTTGTTTATTACAGTTATTTATACAGTATATGTTGGTTATCAATCAATAGAATAAATATCTTTCATCTAATATACATATTGATAAGTCATGAAGATGGGTGTATCTCTTCCACGTGTGTGCTTCTACTACATTAATACAGCTTGATTCATATATCTTAGTGTCTTGTCGTTTGGTACAGGGCTAAAAAGGCTCCTTTGATGTTGAAGGTTTCAGACCCCTCACCTGTACTACAGTATACCTTCGTTGAAAGTAAAAGTTTGTTCATTAGGGTAATAATCCTCAAAATAAATGCCCACATTAATGCTGAATGAAGGTTCTTTAGAAATGGGATCAGGACTCCAGTGAGGTACAGGAAGGGGACTGTTTGGCCAGAGTTTAAGGCTATGACGTTGAAGATCGGCCCAGCCGAAAGTGGGATCTCATTGCTCTTAGGTTCAGAGCCTCAGGAACATCTGGTTGTATTTAGGCACAGTGTTTATTCCACATCTTGTTCCAGAGGAAGTTTGTAATGTGTTCCCTCATCTGTAGAGTCAACCAAGTCCCTGAAACAGGCGTGAGGTGGTTGGTAATGACCCTGAGCCCAGGCCTAATCTTTATTAGATATAGGAACTAGCTTTAGATCTGCTCATTTTCTTTTAATGTCAGATCTTGTCATGAGGGGAGGTTGTCCAAATCTGCATTTAAACTGAGATTGTCCAGGTGAATATCAATGCCTTTCTCTGCCTCCAACCATCTTTCACTATGTGTCACTCAGTGGTCTCAGTTTCACCAGTTTCCTGGCTCAGTTTATCTGAGCCACCACACCGATCTCACTGACAATCAACAGGAAATTGATGACCTCAGCCAGCTTCAGATCAGTCGCAGTGACGAGGACACGATTAATGGGTAACGAACTTATCTACTGCTGAAGCTGGTTCCCACACATGATGTAAAAAAAAGTTTGTCCACACTTCACGTATAGAACTGAAAAGTCCCTCATCACCCTAAACATTGTTCAACACATTCAATCACACTTAGGCTACCATTATTTGATTTAGTTTTTTTGTATTAAAATAATGGTTTTAGCGCTAATATAATAATAATAAAACACAATAATAAATTCACTCTATTCACTCCTTGATGAGCTAGCCTAACCCCAGCCCTGACCAGAGAGTCGTTAGGGCCTAACGACTCTATATAACTATATCAATGTTCCCAGGGGAATGACCCTATAAGGTCAATAGACATACTGGATTGTGATTGGTAATAAGTTGTTGTCTTTTTTCTTTTTATCTGCTGCTGCTGGTAATGCAATATCTCAGTTACCTGCAAACTGTCCGTACACAAAAGAGAAGAAGATAAATAATTAAAATAATAACAATCTATCACATTTCGTGACAATTCTATGGAGTAAAAGGTGTGAGGGCTTTATGTCATGAACTGTGTGCTTGAATTTAAAATGATAATAGAAAGTTTAAAACTGCCAAGAGCCTGTTACGTGGATTGCACATAGTGAACAGAGATGCAGCTAATTGATGTTTGCTGTAAATGTAGGTTTGGCACTCAGTAAGTACTGTTTAGATTTTCCATTAAAAGCCACTGCAGGGGTCTCAAATATCACAGTCCGACATGGTATACAGTACCTATCATCCTACTGCAACACACTTGGTCATGTTGTCAGGCTTTCTGCAGAACTGGTGGATGACACACCTGGAAAAAACATTTTTATCAATGACAAGAAATACTAAACTGGCAACAAAGGTACTCTAAATATAGTCCTATCAGAATTTTAAGCATACTGTTTATCTCCCTTATCTGTTTTCTGAACCTGCTTATCTTGCACAATGTCATGGAGGTATCGGTGGTTTACTCAGGCGACACTGAACGCTAACGTTGAGTAAACCACCAAGTCTATCCGCTGACAATCTTTGCACTGAGCAGCAGCAAGATGAACCACTGTTCATGTTTTACCAATACTCGTAACAAAATGTCTTCATTTGGAAAGCGTGCAGGATATTTGCAACTTAAAGACACCTGAAATGCATTTATGGAGAACATATAAACTCCTAGAAAGGCCATTACCAAAAACTGCACTCTACAAGTTGGATGGTAACATAAACACCTTCCACTATCTGGATTGTCCATCTGATGTCAAATGACTGTAACCAGTTTACCTTCTTTTATTACCTTTCGTTGACGTTCTGCTTGGAATATCTTTACCCCGATTAAAGTATTTTCAAAGTTGCCCATTTTTAATTTTTTTTTACTGTGATGTAATCTTTGATAAAGGCTCCCACAAGATTATTGTTCTGGTTTTTCGAGCATCAAAAGCTTAGCTCATCACACACAAGAACAAAAACAAGCCAGCAGACATTAAGGACAGAGTCTGATGTGGTATTGGGAGGAGTTGGTGGTGTGCAGGTGCTTTGACGTTGATATTTTGACTGTGTGTGCATGTGTGTGCGCTTGCTTGATTGTTGCCTAAAGGGTACTAGTCATGTTTACAACATCGAATGTAGCCTATTACCAATTTACAAAAGATATGTACATTTATTGGAAAAACACACATTTGAAGTCGACTACTTTTGACTCTGGTATTATACAGAATCTGATATTTTGATAGAGCATGCATTTAAAATTTACTGCAGGTACTGTACCTTTAAGTATCAGTATTCACTATAAATGGAAAGTGAAGAATATAGTGTGATGTGTTGTCCAATGCTTTTCTCAAAAGCATTGGTCAGTCATTTGACACGACCATGGCTCAGTGGTAGAGTGCGTCGTCCAATATCTAAAGGGTTGGGAGTTAGAATCCCGCTCTCGCCAGGTCATTGTTGTTGTGTCCTTGGGCAAGGCACTTTACTCACTTTGCCTAGTATGGATGTAGTGTGTGAGGGAGTGTTGGTGGTGGTTGGAGGGACCGATGGTGCACTATGGCAGCCTCGCTTCTGTCAGTTTGCCCAGGCTCAGCTGTGGCTACAATAGTAGCTTACCACCACTGTGTGTGAAGTGAAAGAATAATGCACACCAATGTAAAGCGCTTTGAGTGTCTATGATCAAGCACTATATAAAATCCAATGCATTATTACTACTTTCGCATTGTTGAAGACCAAGTGCACCCTTTTGTTGAAACAGCATCACCTGGTATTAACGTCTCTGCAGGATAAAGCATCCCATCAGGAAGCAGAAATAATTCAAAGTAGTTTAACAAGTCCAACAACCAGTTTGAGATTCTCCCTCATCCTCATTTTTTTAGATTTCCACTTATTTATGTATCATAATAAGAAAAGTAGGGGTGTCTTGATTAAACTTTTTCACTCATGATGGTAATATTTCAACCTTGTGTTTTGGCCAATACTGATATTGATCCAATGCAATATCAGCAGGAATCATACATACTTTTATTACTTATTTTGTCGTGTGGAATGTTGGAAAAGACTTCATAAAGTGATATTACTCAAACAGAAAACAATAGTCACCAACAGTAGGTATGAGAAAAACTGAACAATTTTCCATAAGTGTTGCATAAATATTCACCTTAAACACAAAATTCAAAAATGATGTACAATAAAAATTATGACAAAGATGAAGAAATATAACCTCAATTAATCGCTTAAACAAAATATAATGAATGGATGTGCTGGAACCGAGTCTGGAATTGACCGATTGTATTGGAGTTCTTAAATCATATAGAGTAGATATAGAGTATATATCATATATACTCTTTTTTTTCTTGCTGCTGATATCAGACCAATATCAAATATTAGCAACACTGGATCTGGACTACCTTACTGGAAAAAAGACCCCACCTCTGAGCCTTTGTCATTACAGCCCTATAACAAATTGTTTAGTTTGTAAGGAAAAAATAGAGTAAAAACTTAAAAAGGATAATAAATGTAACAAAAATCTGTTTTTTTACTTTCAAGTTTGTAGAATGAAAATATTCCATTATTACACATGACTTTTTCCTTTTTGGCTTGAGATTCCTAATGCAAACGCCACTAAAGACAACATGTGCGCTTCTCTGTGGGATGCTTGCAAGGTGGGTGGCGCTCCCGAAGGATACTGTTCTCCCTAATTAGCCCATTTCTAGATGAAAGAGACGCTGGGTAACCTGCTGCAAATTAATGGCTCACAAAAATCCCTTTGTTGACGTTTGTTTCCCACTGGCAACCCTCCTGCTAGATACTGGGGAACACTTCTTTGTTTTTTTATTCAGTAGTGTGTAAAGTTTTAAAGTGGCAGACTGTGATAAATTCATTAACTGGGTGTAATTGCAGCCTGTCACATATATTTTGCTGCTTTCGTAGGTAAATGGGAGAACATTCTTTGGGCTGTGATATAGAGAATGAGTGATCAGCTGGCAAGCACCAACAGGCAGGTGGAACTCACAGTAACCACATAGTCACGCTTAATCATCAGGTGTCCTGAAGATACATCAGCAGAGTTGGCGTGTCTTGTTTTTTTGAAATACGTGTTTTTTTTTTATTTGACCTTATTTTAACCTGGAAGGTCCCGTTGAGGTAAAAAACAAAACACCTTTTTTGACTAAAGAGTCCTGGGCTGTAATAGCAACGACACACAATACCAAGTTACAGACAGAAATATACAATTGCATCAAACTTTTACATTGAATTTAAAAAAAACGAGACATACTGTAAGGAGTGTTTTTCTTCTTTTCGTACAGTATGTACAGAAAGTATTCATAATCGTTGGGCAACAAGGAGAACTAATCAAAAACACCCAACATAGTTTCAAACACACGATGAAGTCTGACTCAATATCAAGTCACTGGTCAATTACATCAGGGCAGAGGTGGTTTAGTTTATTAAATTAATTTACTAAAACCATGATAAAGCTTTTAAGAAGTCAGTGATACTCAGATGTGGCTCTTTATGTCTTGATTTTTCATTCTTATTTCCCCAGAAAACCTTAAAAGGGGAAACGTTTTTAACCCATTTTTACCTTCTTCTTTGGCCATTTTGCATCTTCTTTTGTCCCCTTTTCAAATTTTTTTTTTACACTTTTTAGATTTTTCATTTTTGCCAATAAATATCCCTTATTCCTAATGTTTGTCACTTTTTTAAATTCTTTTTGACACTTTTATCCTATTTTTGTCGATTCTTTAACCATTTTTTGCCACTTTTCATCCAAATAAGCTACCTTTAGTCAAATAAATAATACTTGTTATCTTTTTTCCCTACATTCTGCCTTTTTTGTTCCACATTTTTGCCCTTTTTCACTATTGTTTGCCACATTTTGCTCATTTAAGCTACTTTTTGCCATTACATACCACCTGTTTCCTCTTTTCTGTTTTTATGGGGGGTTTTTGCCACTCTTGACAGATTTTGGCCCATTTTAGTCACTTTTCACTCTTTTCTTGCTGCTTTTGGACCATTTTTTGCCACTTTACTCATCGCTGTTAACTTTGTTTACCTTCTCGGAAAAAAAGCGGCTTTGTGAAATGGCTCGCTGTGATTGGCATGATCACCATTCAATCTAAATGGACCAATATGTTTTCAAATATGAATCCCTCTGTGAAAAATGAGGGGGAATCAGGGGAATATTCCTCTTTTTTTGTGTCTTTCTAACAGGTTCTTAGGACATTCCAGGGCACTTCCAAAGTCTTGCTCATTGGCATATGGGAAATAAAAGCCAGATTTCTTCATCTCTAACATTAAACAGCATTCAGTGAGAATTTGACGAACACAGCGATCAAGCCCAGAGATAAAACCACAAGACAGCACAAGCACGTCACTCGTCAAGCATGAAGGAGCAGGCAGTGGGTGTGTTCTTTTTCGTGTGAGCCACTAAATGAACGCAAAGACAATCTTTTTTTTCTCTCCATTAACTTGAGTTTTTCCTTCTAATAGCAGCAGCGTGCGCTGGAAATGCAGATTAGACAGGAAGCTCTAGCTGTGAGGGTAATGACAGGTAAAATTACTGATCCCAAGGAACAAAACACGTCCATCTGGAGCAAAGAAACGTCTGCTGCTCCCCTCCTCATTTCCCTTCTCAAGCCTTTGACAAATTTCCGAAAAACTGTTTGTACGTTAATATTTGAATAGTTTGCCCAGTCGTTTGTTGGTCATCTGACTTTATCAATCTTAAACTGAGTCTACTTCTGATGAGAGCCATAATAATCTATTTTAAACAGGATTAAAGTGCTTCACTTACAGAATATACATACAAGCAAAGTGAACGTGATCATTCACACTTTATTGGCTTGTAAAATACCTATATCCTCATTAATAACAACACACTAAATCCAAATGTATGTATGTAAAAAAAATTTTTATCACAATAAAATGAGTAATTCAGATCTCATCAGGATGAAACTCTGTGGGGTAACTGAAGAACCAAACCCTACATAACTGAGTCAGATTTCATAAACATTGGTCAATTATGAATTGAGATATGATTTTTTTTTTTCTCTTGTCTGCACATGCTGTCAAAGGTCAACACTACAAGAAGTGCAATCATTATGAGACAGCAATGCTTGTTTTGTTATTGCAATAAAATAAATTGATTTATTTTATTGCTTAATTGTGACCATCACCAGCCCTCCCTAAGGAAGGGTAAGAAATCTTTTATTATAGGGAGGATATAAAAAGGGAGAGCAGTGTTACACCTAAGTGGAGGGGGAGGGGGAAGGGGAGGGGAAAGGGAGCAGGGAGGAGAGACTCAAGGGAGGAAATAGAAAAGGTGGGGAAGAATAGATTGTTATACAGTGAGGGTGAGATGTGAAGTTGTAGAATATATTGTGCTTATTGTGTTGTGTAATCCAGCCAGTATAGTGACAAGTGTGAAGCTTAGCTATAATAGTGGTGGCTGTGGACACGGGGAATGAGTGAGTGGTAGTACCTAAAGGTATTTGGGATTAACGTGTCTAAAGTTAAGCCCAGTATGAGTTTTATTCCACATCCCAAGGCGTGCCAGTGCATCGTATACAAGTATATGTGCAAAAACCTTTACCGCAAACCCAGGAACTGCCCCAGGCCCGCAGATGCAGCCAGGCCAGCAGAAAGAGTGGGGGCCAGGGAGCCCAAGGCCACCCCCCCACGGCTGAGCAACCCCCAGATGCCCCCAAGATCCCAGGCTGAGAGGCAGCCACCGCCCCCCACACACACGTCCGAGGAAGCCCCAAGCAGCCGGGCACCCAGCGCATCCCGCCACCGACCCCAACCCCCAACCCCAAGGCCCCCCGCCAGCATCCCGACCCCCCCAAGCACCCAACCTCTGAGGGGAGGGCCCAGAGAGCCCCCCGCCCGAGACCCCAGCAGCGGAGCCAAGGCCCACGCCCAGCAGACGGCCAGAGCCGCGCCGAACGGGAAGCCAGCGGGCACTCGCCGGCGGGCCCAGAGCCAGCAGGGATCAGACCCCAGGCCAGAAGGACCCGGAACGGAAGCAGCACCAAGAGCAGCGCCCCCAGGGACAGCGACCACGCCCATAGTCGCCCAGATATGATTTTTTTAAATATCAACATGAGGGATACTAAGAGAGTTTTTGATTTTTAAAATTGATCTGGAATCAGTTTATCAATCCAGATCCCCTCCAAATGAAATCTTCCATGGCATAAGGTTTATCTTTGGTTAAAATCTTGTCAAATCTGTTAAGTACTTAAATATTAAATACAGTAAAAAAAAATATATAAATTACTTCCTTGGCTGTCGTAATAAACTAAGAACTTATTCCTTTTTTTGTTTGTACAAGATTTCTTATTTGTCACACACAATTATACACAATACAATGCATAGTGAAATGTGTTTTTGTGCCATTGTAACTTTACATTTAGTTCGCTTTAATGACCAAATTTTCCTACTGTGGGACTACGGCAATAAAGTATTATTTCAATTTAGTTGTTTTTTTTTTATGGAACTTTTACATCAGCCCAATAGATTTTTAGATAAATTACATTGTTAAAGTAACACTGCCAAGTCATGATTGAGTACACGACTGGAGACAGGACGGCGATGAGTTCGTCTTTCCTTGTGTCATGTCACAAAAATCCTTTATTGCAGGAACCCATCCACTGGCTAATGTCAGCAAACGGAGTGAAAAGAATTAAAAAGCTGTAACTTGCTACCCTACGTACAGCCACACTCTCAGAACAAGCCTACCAACCAGCCCTCGGAGTTTGTGTTTGTATCGAATGGCCCCGTGACCCCTGACGTCACCAACCCCATGGCGCAATCGCCAACCCATCAATTTAGCTGATGGAAAGTGAAATACAATAACACAGGCATAAAAACTTTCTCTAATATACATTGAGGATGCTCACTTCTGCTGAAAGATAACATTTACATATCAGTGCTCGTGTTTTATTTAAACAAAGAGAGTCAAACACAGGAAAAATAGAACGTCATCGACTGACATTGAGTTCTTTGCTCCATAGTTGACATGTCACACTGTAACATGTTGTGTCACTGCCTGTGATGGTCGTGTCACGAGGGGCAAGATGCTGGAAAGTCTTGCCAAATGATGTAATCCAATGGTGATGTCATTGACAAGCAGCGCGAGGGAAAATGTAAATCACCAACTACTGCTGCACCATTCAGATGATGTCACAAGGGACCCTTTTGCCCTGTCAGCGAAACAAACCAGCTCCATCATGCTTTGCTCAGGTTTAGTGACACTAACTGTGCATAGATGTACGGAGGCAGGTTTCAGATGGATAACAGGAGACGTGCAGAGATGCTACACAATATATTTAAATGTACGATTCAGAATCACTCAGTTGTGTATAATAGTTGAAGAAAGGAAGAGGATTGCTTTGCACAGTAGTTTTCTAGTTAATAAAATGATTCTGTGAGCTCTCTTAAAGGGATCCTCCACTGTTATTACAAATGTGGCCTATAACCTTTGAAATGTCCTCATTAGAAGATCTATGCCTAACAAACACATTATTTTGCACCATATTTATTTTAAAAACTTTTTAAAATGGGACTACTTTACCGTTTTCAAGTCTGTGTGCCACCATGTTGAAATCAGACTGCTGCTCACGCCAAGAGCTCAGAGCAGCAGTTTGATTCTGGTTGCTTGTATTTACATGCACCCTGGAGCTCTTCTCTTCTTCATACCGCCTACGAAACAGCAGAGTTGGAACTCTCTCACCCTCCGGTCTCAGATTTTTTAGGCTCACAGATTTTGTATATAAAATTTTGGTAAACTAAAGAAGTTTACATTGACTTTTTTTTTTTTTAACTTCGGCTGATTTTTAGAGCAACCCAAAACAGCACAAGCTGTTAAATTATCCTGAACGCTTCACCTCCTATAGAACTCAATGGACTAAAAGGGGCGATTTGCATCATCGATGATGTCATTTCAACTTTGCATTAATCATCATCCCAGACACGTCATCTAAATGTGGTAAGATCTACATATTTAAATATATAAAAATGTAATATATAAGTATAATTTTCTGTGCAGTTTGTCTTGTTTTCAGACCTTTAGCCTTTATTACGGTGCATAGAGCAGGACCAGCTTGTCTCTCTTGCACAACCCTAGGGGCCATGAAACTTTTCATACCGCCGACTATT
Organism: Gouania willdenowi; assembly: GCF_900634775.1. Classification (NCBI taxonomy): domain Eukaryota; kingdom Metazoa; phylum Chordata; class Actinopteri; order Blenniiformes; family Gobiesocidae; genus Gouania; species Gouania willdenowi. The sequence continues at coordinate 11,197,411 of NC_041065.1, forward strand.
TTTAGCTTCTCCCTTGGCAGCTTGGGTGGCATTCAGAAGATGCATCAGATGCAAACACTGGGCCTTTGTGTGGGCACATGATGCTCCGCGCTCTGGAGAGCAGACAGAACAGGATGGTCCCTTCACGAAGTACGTCTCTGTGAGACAAAACGAGGCTGACCTAACAGCTTCGAGCTTCTGTTCCCTCAAATCAGTGTCTCATAGAACACATGCACAATGTGTTTTATTTCCACTAGAACCAGGAGAGTTTGGTTTTATTAAAGTCAAATAAAAGCATGGTTATTTTTCCCAAATGCAAATTTTATTCTATTTTCTTGCCTTTTCCCTTTAAAAAAATGTATCGCATTGTTGACTTGGTGTTTTGTTTTTACCAGCTGTGGTTTTTATTGATTTGACATGTTTGATTTGTGATTGGACATTTTAAAAGAACAAAAAAAAAAACAAAAAAAACGAGTGTGAGATCTGATGAAATTTAAAAAACCCTTTTCCAGTAAAAGTATTAATATTTGGTTATCGGAGATGAGGAGTAATAGTGTATGAATACTTCATTACTAGGTTATGGAGGTTGGTATCTGCTTGTACTTTGGTTGAGGGTTTATTTTTCTGATCACTTCTTGCTATTACTACTTGTAATTGTACAGTATTATCTGTATTTTGTGCAGATTACATTCTCAGTATGGCCTTGTTCTTCTCTTAAACTCTACTCTTCGTAACTATTTGAAAGAGACGTAACAACTCGGAGCATTGTCAACTTGGCTTTAGTTTGAAGGAGGACTCTTAGTGGTATTTCGTGTGAACTTCAGGTGTATCTGATGGCAAGGTTCCAGTTTGGAAAGACCACAGTAGGTTACACTTGTTTGTTCACCAAGGCATCATATCATGTCCAGATACACAATGTCAGATTGGTAAACTGGGAATGAGGTTAACATTTTTCCTTCCCAAAAACAACACATTTAGGCGAGTCTATGTCAAGAGACGTCACTGTATGTATTGCTTAAAACCTGTGGCAAAGAAGAGTTAGGTTCAAACAGTTGTTTCATTTTACGTACGACAGTGGAAACATCTTGTTGGGTAGAATTTTCTTCAAATTCAAAGAGATGATGGTTGAGATCAAAGAGGGCAGTTACCACCAGGGACATTGACATGGTGTCACTCTAAAGGGTCATGGTATGTTCTGGAAATGTTCATGTAATGACTCACATAAAGCAAGCCATCACATCCCATTTCATTTGCTATTTGGCAGTCTGGATCTTTTATTTTGAAAATTGAAGCAATCATATTGAATGTGTCACTTACGTCACTAAGTCTATAGAACAAACAGAAGTACGCCTGCTGCTCCATTGGACCAGCACTTCAAACAGCTTCAAATTTAATTATGCACTTTTAGTCACATTTAGCTGTCCTACTTTCTCTATGTTGAACACAACACGTGCAAAATGCTGATTTACGGTAAATAAGGCGGTCTCAACAACTTACTAGGTGAGGAAATAGTACCTCCAAAGTATTTACGCCTGCAAGAGATTTAGCGCCCTGTATTTATGATCTGCTTTTAAGTGTGGAAACAAGGGACGCAGATCCAAGATATGAATACTAATGTATATCTATTTTCATCAGGTACATATCTATTGTGTAGGCACGGACAACACGCAAGAACACACAACTCCCTCTTTATGCAAACTTGGTGTGGTATGGTTGTGGTGCACATACAGAAAAGGTTGGGGGCTGATGCTTTAAAGAAACTGATAAAAAACAACCACATATTACATTTTGCACAGTGATTTACATGCATGATTTGATGAGTCAGTTGTTAGTCGTAGCACAACAGAAACAAAAGTTGAAAAAACCCCAACTATAATTTGACTATACTTTTATACTACATGATAGTATTTGAATGAAGACTTGGGGGATTTAGGAACGATGTTCTGCCTAAACAGTGAAAACTTCTCACCCCGTTGCTTTCCTTCCAACTGTGGCACTGAAGCTATCTACCCCTGCTGAGACACAGCACGCAGGAAGTCAAACATGTGGGAGGATATTAGTTTCATCAGGATGTGTTTCTGACAGTAAAAGGGAAGCAGAGAAGCGTTCCCAGCCTTGACGACTTGTGTCAACAGGATTCCTAATCCTGCAGGCCAACATTCTGAGCATCGTTTCTTTCTTCATTCTGGAAACAAAAATTACTTACACATCAAAATCCATTGGTTAACAACATCTGCCCTGAAAAAACATGCTTGCCTTACATTCCTCTGGTAGTAAATGTTGAGGGAAAAAAGCTCAGAATGGTAGCTTCTGGACTTTGGACGAGGAACCCGAAACTTAAACACCGCTTCGGTAATGGCAAATATTTGATGTTGTGCTTTTTCCGTTCCCAACAACAAACAGTGGTTTCTCTGCAGCTCTGAGTTTGATCATGTCCTCCACTTTATCCTGTTTTGTCTCGTCTCAGATGTATTTATTTACCCAAGGACACTAAGAATGAGTCCAGATAAAACATACAACAACTGTAACCAGGAATGTTGACCATCAGAGATTGGTGACATCTGACCTGTTCCTCTTAGATTGGTGAAAGACAGGAGATAACATGTCAGCACACTTTTGATAACAATTGGTATCCAACAGTGAGTAGATAAATGGACAGATGGAGGTAAAAAAAAAAAAAGGAATAGATTCACATAAGATGTAATAGAGAGGACACAGCTCTGATTAGATTTGTTTAAAAGTAGAAAAAATAAGCTTATTTATGACCTGAAAATGTTTTATGTTGGCTATAGTTATACCTTCCAGTTTGAGAAACCATAAAAAAGCTTTTGCAACAAAAAGTTATACTTCAGAATTGAATATCGGAATCAGAAAGGTTTTTTTTTTTAAATATATATATATATATCTTGAAACTGCAATACAAACATACATACTCCACACAGAAATGCAATGCAAAGGTTTATATTAATGGTTATCTAATAAAGAGGATGTGTCACTTGCCAACTTAATAAAAAGCAACCACTTCTGTTTCAAAGCATGATTTGACTAACCTACGACTTTTACAAGTAACTCAGACTCATCTAATTTGACTGGATCATAAGTTATAATGACCTGGTACAGATTGCTTGACCTTAATGTGATTTGTTAATAAATTAAACTAATGTTATTAGAGATTTTCTTTATTAACAGATAGTGAAATACCTGCTGATAATATTAGATAAATTAATGGTAGGCAGGAAATTAGCTAAAAAATCACATATGGAATGACTGCAACAACAAAAGCATGAAATAATAGTCATCAAGCAATAACAGTGCACGACTGGTGTATCAGGATCAGCGTATATTTCATACAACTTGTGTTTTTGACGATATTTTAATCTCATTTTATGTTAACCATTTATCTTTGGTTATCTCTTATTTACAAATATATGTGTATATGTTTTTTCTTTTTTTTTTTTAAGTTGTAGTGTTTTAATCTGTTCTTTACTTATTACTAATTAGGTAAAGGCTTCAAATAAGCTCTTCAAGCTTTCTGCCTTTTCCTTCACTGTTTATCCATCTTTTGATAATGTGTATTATTCTGTGCAAAATATATAAATGAAAATAAAATGACAAACATGAGGTTATCACATCAAGGAAGCTGTTTTTTAACCTCAATAAAAATAAACTTTAAATGTCTGTAACAAAAATAATCAAAGTATTTGCACAATAGCTGCAATGCATTCACACTAGTGCTGGGCGGTAAGACCAAAAATGTAGCTCACGGTATTTTTCAAAATTTTAACGGTTTCATGGTATATGACTGTTTTTTTTATCATGCATAATCAGGTGTTCACAGCATTTTCTACTGGTTGGGTGAGGAATTACTGCAGTAGATTGACTTAGGATGGTCTATTTTACTGTCATGATGAGTGAATATTGTAGAATAATTCCACACTAGTAGTAATACAAGTTTGCAACAGCAGCCCAATGGCTCTTTGCCGCACTAGCTTAGCTTTAGCACTAGCTTGATTTCTAGCTTTAAATGCTGTATACTCAGTGGTGTGGTAGTTTCTTATGGTGAATAAAGTAGCGTTATGTTTGCAGCTCCACCAGGACTTATTTCCACAATATAGGAATTACAAATTGCGATCATTTGCTCTCTTTTTTTGTGTATTACTGCCGACATGCTAAGCTAATCGCGCCTCTGTGTCCGTGAGTGTTGTTCTCCTGTAGCAGAGGCATACGCACACAGGCACATGCTCACATGCAGCTTCAGAGCTTTTAATTATGTCTTTCTTGTCCATTTACATGCCCATTTAGACCGCAACTATTGAAAAGGGTCCGGTCTGAAACGCGATGCAGCGTAGCGTTCCGAAAGTTGTGTAATCAAATACACCGGTACGGCTGTATATTAAAAATTCATATCATAACAAAAATATATACCAGTATTCGGTATGAACCGGTATACAGCAGTCCCTTGCTATTTTGCGGTTCATCATTCGCGGCCTCTGTGTTTCGCAGATTTTTTTTTACAATTCAATTTTGGATGCTTTTTTTTTTTACAGTGTATGAATGCGCATTGTGTTCTATGTCCTGATTGGCTAATGCTGCATTCACCCACCAGCGACACATCCAACTGGGTGATTTTCACTGCCTTTTTCTCTTCACACAAACATAAACCACCAGCGAAAAAAGCCGGTGTGATTATCAGCTAATGCTATCCTAGCTCAGTGCTACAGAGAGAACTTTTACCTGCTACTACCACCTCCTCGCTGATTCTCCTCCACGCCTGATCCTTCCTAGTCCGGTCCCATGCAGTTACAGTATAAAGGCCGTGTCATACAGCTCCAGGCGGTCACACACAGCTTCTACTCCATGGTTGAATGGGTGAACAGACCTGTGTCCGTGTTGACGGCCTGACGTCATCGTCAACAAAGACTCTGAATGCGTTGGGCATCAATGTCTGATCGCTAGCAGTGTGACTCTGAAGTGCTGTGTGTTTGAAAACTGGTTTATGTTTTAAAATCTATGAAGATTTGAACTTTGAGAGTGTTTAAACAAGAGAGAAATGTTAATTCCTGTCTGAGAAAAGTGTATAAAATCAATTGCGGGTTATTTTTAGAACGTAACCCCCGCGGTAAACGAGGGACTATTGTACCGCCCAGCCTTAATTCACACTGACACACTCTTACAGATACTGGAGCTAAAATCTGCCACATTCCAGTGCAGTGTGTGTGGAAAGGCTCCACGTGGTGTTGCTTTTTGTTTTGTTGCCGTCAAACCTCAAGCTTTTCCTCGGCCTTGAGCTCCGTGGCCTTTACAAACAGGAAGGATCAGTGATTACCATCAACTCTAATCCACCACAGCAGATATTCTTATCCCTCACTGGCTGCGTTCCACCATAACACTGGTGTGAGATGTTAGACAAGGTTAGCGCAGGTGATTTATGACACAGGAACAGTCAGTGACCCGTGGCAGAGGCAACAATACGCCGCTGAGTGAGAGCTGCTGTTGAGCTTTCAAACTAAAGGTAAACATCTTCATTCATGATAATGGACTGCGGATGTGTTACTTGGTGTTGGAAGTCACAATAAACTTTAGTTTTTAGAGGATTGGGTGACAGGGAGGGACACTAAGGGGGACAAAATTGTTTTCCAAGGTGTCCTGTGTTTGAGCACAACATCAGTCACAGGATATCTGCTTACTCAGAGCTTTTCACCGACGCACTTGACTTAACCTTGACTGCATAAAACCCCAATTTAATAATACATATAGCAGATATTTTTAGCTTAGGAGGCTGTGCCTAATGTTTATCTGGATGCTATTTTTATAGAACAACATTCCGTCGTGCAGAGAATATCCTGGACATTTAAAAATACAGATATTTCGGTAACACTTTTATACATAAGGCTGAAATTACATCATTATTTGTCATTAGAATGAATGAGGTGTCATTAAGCTGTCATTAGGTGTCTTTAAATAAGTGTTTCTCAAATAGGGGTACTTGAGAGAGAGAGACTGGGAAATTAACAAATAAAGTGTCAGTGTTGATCTCACCCCAGGTGTGAGATAAAAACTACAGTATTCAGTCTATTCAAGAGCCACTAAATCAGTGTTTTTCAACCTTGGGGTCGGGACCCCATGTGGGGTTGCCTGAAATTTCAGGGAAATGAAAATAGATTTTGGAAATTTTGTAATTGTTTATTTTATATATATATATATGAATTATATCTGAGCACAAACATAATCAAAAACGAATTCTAGAAAAACATTATTGTTATCAAAATGGAGTCACGATCCAAAAAAGGTTTGGAACCACTACACTATACTATATATATATATAATACTGTTTGTCTCTTTATTTACAAAATGATATTCTTTAAAATGTAATTCATTCCATCATTCTGCTCTATAGATGTTTTTAAATAGTTTTCTAAGCAAAATGTTGTAGTCGGACAAAGGAGGTACTTAAGTTAGAAAAAAATAGAAAGGGTGTACGTAAGTTAAAAAAAAACTTTGAGAACCACAGACCTAAGTTATGACACCTTTGGAGCTATGTTGGCATTTTTTAGATTAGGTGGAGGGGGTTAGATAGGGTTAAGGTTAGGGGTTATAGGTTAGGTTTAGGGGTTATGGTTAAGTTGGGTTATGGTTAAGGTTAGGGTTCAGAATGAGGGTTAGGGGTTAGGGTAATGAAGGGTTAGGGTAACAAAGGACAATTAATGACAGCCTTAAAGCTGACATCCAGAGTTTCTGAGAAATCTATGTTTAACGTATGATTATTTTGAAATGCGAAAAAATACCAAACTAGTCTTTTACTATGGTCTACTGCCGGTGGTCATTCATATACATTAATGTATATAAGCCCCTCCTTCATCCTATAGACCCCTATACAAATGGTAACGGCTTCGACTTCCTGTTTTTGAGACTGTCAATCAAAGTGAATGCGGAACTGTGCACGGAAACAAGGCCGCGCGTCACAACAGCAAACAAGTAAATATGATTTTGGCTCTTACCTGACACATAGACCTATATCAATGCGACCCCATGCAACCTTGTTATGTTCTGCGATACGCGTGCAGAAAAGTAGAGGCGTGGCTTCTGGTAGATTGGGAGAGGTATTGAGAGGAAGTGAGGCTGTTTAGGGCGGGACATTGAGACGTTTCCCAGAAACTCAAGATAGCAGCTTTAATGACACCTTGTTCATGGTACTGACAGGTGTCATATCATTATAATGACAGCGTAATATCAGCCTTTATGTATACAATTTCAAGTAAAATATTACAGATATTTCTTTTAAACCCAGCAGTGAAGCTTAGACAAATTGAACATCCATCCTTTCACCTATATTCATTTCCCTCAGGCACTAGCTGGAAACCATCAGCGTGAAACCCCAAAATGTATAATGACCACAAACTAGATAGAGAAAATCAATAGTGGTTTATGATAGCTATAAAATGGCCAATTAACCATTTATCCCAATGCCCAGTTCAATACTCTGTTTCCCCTTAAGTGATCAAAGGCCTCACAGATGGACAATGCACTGATACATGTTGCCGTGTGTTATATTGAAATGCAATCAATACTGAGATAAATAATTCAAACCTCATGCAACATTCATTTTATTCAAGAAAGTACAAGTGATTGAACTACAGACTGCTCTATTCTCTAATGCGTGGTTCAAAAGGAAATTGCACTGAATGAAGTGGCACCAAATTATGGAATGAACTAATTTAACTTCACATTGACCTTTGAATGACAATTTCAGCTGACACGTCATATTTGAATATCGGAGGATAAATGTGTCAGTCTTCTCGTGTAAGGGTTATGCTAAGCCCATTACCAACAGAACGTTTCTATCCTTTCTATCTTTAATTTAATTGCAGGTTTAAACTCAATTGCTGACAATCTCATTGGATGTATTGATTCTTTAAGTCGGCCTCACATGACGCTACTCCAACACTAAACTTCTTAATGGACAAGCAGGGATCTAGCTCAGATAATGAATTACATTCACCAATGACCTTGTGGTCAAAGCTAACATCTGTTGTTGCAACTGAGCAAAGTGGTCAAAATAGACATAATATACATCCCCTTTTAGGTAGATTAATGGTGAAACTCATGTACCGTAATCTTTTCTCACACGCAGAGGTGTAAAGAGTACTGATAGATCCTACTCAAGTAGAAGTACTGTTACTTGATTGAGATCGTACTCAAGTAGAAGTACAAGTAAGTCATACATAAAATACAGTAAAGAGTAGCTCAATTAAATATTGCTCTAAGTAAAAGTTACTAGTTAATTTCATCCCCCATGTTTTTTTTTTGGTAATAAATCTTGCCACGGTTCCCTTGTATACAGTAAACATCTCATGTATAAACTTAAAAAGGAAGAGACAAAATCGTGCACAATTGGAACTTCATTTATTTTCCACAAAGGCATCTGTATAAATTACAAATCTAATGAATTCAATTCAAAATAAAACAATTCTGAGGTTGAAATAACTAACATTTAATGCTGTTTCAATCCTGTTTTGGCACGGTGCGTTATGTTACGTTACGTTACGTTTATTTCTGGTTGGTCGGCTATGATGTGATGCATTGGATTGTTGTCTGGTCATTCAATTTTTTGTAGTTTCACAATGACTTTACTGCTTTTGAAAATACTTAAGTACAAGTAAAATTACTGATTTAGAAATAAACTCAAAAAAGCAACTCATTTACAGTAACGTGAGTACTCTTATCCATTACTTTCAGTCACACAATTTAGTCATAAAGTATAAACACTTTTTTTCAACGTAGGTGTTTATACGGAGCGTTATTCATTAAATGGGGTCCTGAAACTTCCCAAATGAAGGGTGTTTTTTTCTTTCAAAGTGATCTTCTCCCAATGCTGACCTAACTCTAGAGAAGCTGTGTCTGCCAAAACTGAAAGCAGAGCTGACAAAATGCCAGGTGTCTGTGTGAATGAGGACAAGGCCAGGTAAGACAGCTGGGACTTAGATCTGCACCAGTATGACCTCAGGCTGCTGCCTTATTAGAGCCACGTGGATGGTGCATGGTGCAGAGATATGGTGCCTCTCTGACAGCAGGATCACATACAGGTGGAGGTGGAGGTGTGTGGATCAGCTTTCAAAAGGCTTCATATCGTATGTGGGGAAAAAAAAGAAGACAAGAGAAGAGAGACGGGAGGAGGAGCTAAATACAGACGTGCAGACGCCTTACACGTTGTTTGTCTCTCTGGGATGGATTATCAAAACCTTCAATCCACTCTACAGTCATTACTTCTGACTGAAAAACCCTAAATGATTGATGATTAAGTTAACACTTTATTGTTCAGTTGCAAGTATCTGTCCCTGAATGCGTTAAATTTGAATGTTTTCTGTGATATATGGAGATGTAAGGTTGCAAATAAAATGGTTAACATTTGTTGTTGAATATATGCAATTAGCGGTTACGTCCTTTTTGAAAAGTGAAACGAGAGATAAACTGGGCCTAATGTGATCCATTGACCAAGGGTTCAAGGATTCTTCAATGTCATAACGTCCCTTCTGGCTAAATCCAGATTATATTAGGATTTACATTTATGTCACTTCCTTTATACGTCTCTTTGCTTTACATTTACGTTAAATTGTTTTACATTTACATGACATTGCTTTACATTTATCTTCCATCGCTTTACATTTACATTACATTCATTTCATTGAAGTTACATTGCTTTACGCTTACATTATTTTGCTTTACATTTACATTACGTTGCTTTACGTTTACGTTGGATTACATTGCTTTACATTTGTTACATTGCTTTACATCTACATTACGTTGCTTTACGTTACAATGACTTACATTTATGTTACATCACTTTTCATTACAGTGCTTTACGTTACATCATTTTACGTTATGTCGCTTAACGTTTAAGTTACGTTGCTTTATGTTTACGTTTACATGACACCCCTTTACGTTTACGTTATGCCGCTTGACATTTACGTTACACCACTTTATGTTTACTTCACTTTGCTATTTTACATAATATTATTTTTGCGTTTGTTTTTTGTGAGATTGCGTTGTGGTCGTTATGTTGTGATTTTAAGCAAAGCAGCTTGAACAAAAATACACCATTAAAGATTTTGTTTACTTGAAGTACACTATATGGAATGTGGAAACCGGCAAAACAAAAGCCTATGAACATTTTGACATGTTAAATATACTGTATACTGTAATCTATAGATCTGGAAAGGTTTCAACTAGTGTTGTGTATATAAAAACCTTTGACAGCAAATTCAAAAATATTAGCTGATTACGAAATTAGAGGGACGGTTCAGACAGTTTCTTGTCATAGAAATGAAAAAGAAGATTTTTTTTTTTGCTACCTTTGCTTTTGATTGTTTCCATGAAAAGTTATGTTTGCAGATGGAATTCAGTGATACCCGCACAATGGTACTTCTGTGCTGCAGTGTAGCTTTACAGCAGCTCAATGAAAGAACACAGTGTAGTGTTACCATTGTGTATTCTATTCACTGTACCATCTGTGTCACCATCACTTTGAAATGAACCAAATCTCTGTACTTTTGTATTTTATCCACGCATCAGTTAATTACACTGAAAGTCGCACCCATAATTCGGAAATTGTTCTATCCTAAAATAATCAAAGACTTGGTTAGTAATTAGTAATCTTTTAAAGGAACCTACCACCTTTGTTTCAATGTGTTTTCTCTGAAGAATAGAACCATCAAAGAGTGACTAATCAACCATTTGCCCAATTGTAAAACTAAGAAGTTTCCCTTTATTTCTATTTTGCCACTATCTCACGAGTTAATGATGTATTTTAATGGAGTTTAACAGATGAAACATTGCCTGAAGGATTTTTGCCATGTCAGGAACAAGCTCTCAGGAACATCTACAGTAAATCATGTGCTTGTGGGGAAATCTTTCCAGTGACTACTTTGGCAGAGTAAAAGGGTTGTGAGTGGGGAATATTATTCCAAGGAAGATTGATATATATACAAAGTTATGTACCAACTAAACCATGTTGTTTGCATCTTTACCTAACCGTACTATACACACTGACAAGATGGAGTGGCTTCAAACCCAGAGTGGAACCTAAACCCACAGAACACAGAAAGGGAATAGCAACATTTTAATAATTCTAGGGATAATACCATGTGATAATGATATCCCCCACTCAAAATTATTTGGGGGGGTAGCATCCCCCTTTTAGACAGTGACTGATGTCTGGTGTGTCCCTTTAGGGAAATGCTAACAGTGTTATTTCAATTAGCCTGAAAAGGCCGACCTGATCCCAGCACCACCTCCCGTCCCCCCAGATCCAGCCAGATCTGACTCCATTTCTCTTCAGACTCTTCATGTCAGACTTTGGGTTCAACACGGATCCTGCCAAAGCATCAGCAATGATGACCAGCAGGAAGTACAAAGGGATGATGGTGAGCTTTGATGTGTGGTGTAGTTCAGTGGTTCTCTTTTTTGGCTTAAGTGCCCCCTTTTGTCCGACTCCAACGTGTTGCTCGGAATATAATGAAAAAACAATGATAGAATGAACGAGTGACAACACACATTTTAAAGAATCTCATTTAAATGTAAATAAATAGAATGAAACAGTATTTTGGGCCTCCTGAATGGATTTTTTTTCCAATTGTTTTTATTATTTCCGGTTGTCATCTCCCACCTGGTGTGAGACCAAGACTGACCGTTGTATTTTCAGTTCATGTTCTAATCAAGATCATTTATATCACATGTTTCAAACTCATCGCCCGGGGTCCAAATGTCTCCTTTTGGAGCATCAAATTTGACCTGCAGGTGAAAGTAAAAAATGACAGAGAAAACATGAATCATTGTGTAAAGGAAAGTTATATTGCTCGATTGCAGTCCTTTTTTATGTAAAACTGTTGATTTTTTTTTTTTTTTTTTTTTTTTTTACAAAATCCTTCATTTTTTTCTTAAATTATTACATAACATTTTGTTTAACTAAACAGAAATTGGTCACAAAATCTAGGAAATTTAAAGTGAAGATCTTGTTTGGACTGATATCTGTCACTTATTGCTTGGATATTGTCAGTTTCTTACGTATTTAGTATTTTATGTATATATAGGAGTGAAGAACAATGTCTGCATTTTATAGTCAGTAGTTCTACATCATGAGAGCAGTGACATGAGACTAGCTCACCGTTGTTGCACCAGTTGTTATTGGTGTATAATATGCAAACACCGCCGCCCTCATCTCCCATCTTGCATTTAAATCCAGCTTCAGGTAGTCCAGTTTGTTCTCCAGGGAGCGGACATTAGAACGCAGGATGGAAGGAAGCGGCGTTCTCTGAGGAGACTGAGGTGATTTGGTGTTTGCAGCTGGCTCTGCAAGTTCTTCTACCAGTCCATGGCCACCAGTGCACTATTCTGGGCTCGTGTGCTGGTGGGGGGCCCAAAAGGCTGAACAAGCTTATTAAGAATGCCCGCTCTGTGGGGGGACTTGACCTGGAGTGCCTGGAAGGCTGAGAAGAGGGTGAAGGACTAAATCTCTTGGATTTTAGAAAATCCCTCTCCCCCATGCATGATTAGCTGTGTCTGATGGACAGCTCGTTCAGTCAGCAGATCAATCTATTTAGAGATCAATGAAGGATTTCTTATCTTATTTTACATTTGGAAACCAAGCTGATGTAGTGTTTTTCTCAATCTTAGGGCCCAGAAAGAAGAACAGAAATAAAACTTTGACAAATCTAAATGTTTCAGTACGCTTTTCAAGTGTTTTCCACTCAATATTCTGCAGTGCAACTATAACCTGATCTGTATATTAGAGATGTTTGCTTTGTGTTATGTGTTTTAATAGTGGGTTTCTCCAAGCTGCTTTGTTGTTCTCTGCTCCTCTTATGAAGTTACTTCAAAGCACTGTGCAATCTGGACATGAAGGGCTTTAGCCAGGCACACTTCCAGGCCTCTTTTCATGTTTGACACTCATTTCTCTGTCTGACAGGCAATGGGACTGGAGTCTGGGCCCCCAAGCGCTAATTACAGGTCACCGTGTCAGCAACAAGAGGCTCTCCCCACTTTTTAAACCACTTTCTGACAACATGATGGTGAAGGAAGGAGCATTATGAATCACATGGGGGGCAATACACAAGAAATGTGTCTTAATAATTGTAGACATAAAGCATGTCTGGATTCAATAGCATCCTTTAAGGACAGATGGTGATCACAGCAACCCAACCAATGATTAATACTTTAACTTGGCTTTTGTGGAACTGATGCATGTTTTCCTGAATGTATTACAACTTGTCAAAACTAGCTTTTATTCTTAAAAAAGAGTTTCCTCCTTTTCTGCCTCTACCTTTTTCTTTTCAGTAGACCAACCAATACTGGACATATATAATGTTTTTTTTTTGTTGCTGTTGTTTTATTTTTTTTATTTTTAACAAAACAAAAACAATCTCAGAACAGTTAATAGGAACAGTGTTAATATTATAATTTATTGAGGTGGATAATAAACTGCCTGGGGTGGCCTGTTTGTTTGTCCTGTGCTCACCCCCCAAATAAATGCATCACAGAACAGTGTTAATGGTTAAAAACTCCAAAGTAGTTGTGGCTTTGTAGACAAAACTATTGAATAAAATAGAATAGAATAGAAAACGCCTATATTGGGGAAATTCACTTCAAATTAATTATACAAGAGCAGACAGTAGAAACAAAAATAAATACTAACATAAGATAATAGTGCAAAAAGCCCTATTTTGTAAAATATCAAAAACATATCAAAACACTACAGCTGGGGAAATTCTTTTAACAGTATTGGACTTCATTAAAATCACTTTAAAGTGACTTTTGAATAATTATATCGTCCTCTGGTATGTTAAATATCTTGATATGTGAGTTCCTCACTCAGCCCTCTCAGAGACTATTTATAAACGTATAGCAATAGTTGGGAAATGACTTAAGTTTACAAAATAAAGCTAAATGTAAAGTGATGGAACTGTAAATACAGAGGTGACAAGGAACAAAGTACAAATACTTTGTTAGGGGCATGTCTCCATTCCAGAAACCTGGAGAACATGATTCTCTTGAGGTTAAATGAAAAATATTGGTCGTTTTTCTGTTAGGCAGGTCCCTTAACATTTTAAAGTTATTAAAAAAGCTTAAACTCAAAGCTGGCTCTGGGTTTAATTGAGCATTTGCATTTTTCTTTTCTTGAAACATTTTATTTACAAATTGTATCTATAATGAGTGCTAAATTCCCCAGGTGTTGATAAAGTGTAACACATTTGATTTATTTCCATATACCAGTTTTCTACAAGTCCTGATAAAAAATAAACAATAAAAGATATAGAGTTTGCTGGTTTAAAATCCCTGTTTTATTATTGAAGGGACATTTGTTTTACTTTTAACGTTTTTACTTAAGTACATTTAGGAGCATGCAGTTTTTACTCAAGTAAGGGAGAAACTTCAACACTTTTACCAAAGTCAAAAGGTACTTTTGCCACCTCTGAGTATATAAAATATATATCCACACAACATTATTCCGCCTGTTATTATTGCCCGTGGATGTTGCCCCCCCCCCCTTCCAGATTTACTGCCCAGCCTCAGGAATGGAATGAGAGGCAGCCGTGGGCGATACCAACTCCACTCTCTGAGGGGGGTGTAAAATTGGCGTTTATCGATAAACGTAGAGAAAAATACGTAAAACGAACTGGGTAATGCACTTTTAGGACACTTGAATGAAACTACTGCTTATATTAAAACGCCTGGGGACAATTACTATGCTTTCAATGGAGCAGGAAACATTAATTCCTTCTCCGGTTCACTCCGTTTGCACCTCCCTCCACCGCATGTACTCCAGAATGCGGCTGCGATAGACTCAGTGTAGAATTCAAGCATTCAGAGGCGGTTGATACATTGTTGCTCCTTTAAACTACTCCAAGTTCTTCTAAAGTGTGGATGTTTTTTGTTTTTTTTCTTCTATTTTGGTTTCTACGCACAATCTTTGGATAATCATTGGTATAAAGGAATAACTATTTCTGTTGGAAGAAGGTGAGTGTTCGCACTTCTCTGCTTCGGTGTTTGAAGCGCCTTTATCCGTTTTTAATCACTCCGCACACGGACTCGGTTTACTACTTTTCCCCTCCTTGTTTCCAGGAATACAGATACATAATATCTGTAACTATATTACTTGAAATAATATCTGTAATACTGGCGGAAAGGGTTACATTTGGACGTTTTCCTACAAGTAAGTGAAGGCAGAAGTTGCTTCATCAGCGGTGATGCTGCCAGGTTATTCCCCGGGAAAGTCGCCCTGAAATATGAGTGTGTTTTCTTTTAGGTGTATTTATATAAAGCAGAACTGTTTAACAGGTAATTATTACTCCAAAGATGACAGCCTATTTTTATTTTTTAAAGCTATATTGGAAAACTGACACTTTTTTTTATTGGTACGTGCCTCTTTCGTGCGCATTTTAATGACAGAAGAAGAAGAGAACTGGTCGTTGTGGTGTAATTACCGTACACCCAACCCTACAAACAAATGGGGTTGCCAGGTATTTAATGGCACCCAGTTATAATCAACCTCTTGCCAATCGTCCCCACGTCTTTTTTGTTTAGTGACTGCTAAAGTTGTTGTCTTAACTCCCAGGAATGCCAACAATTTCCCCCTCTGTTTAATATTATACTGAGGAGAGCTATCAAAACAGGACAGGATGGGAATTCTCTGCTTTCACCGTAAATATGCTGCATACATAGTAGGGCTGCACGATTAATCAAACTTTAATCTTGATCACGATTAATTTAACCAGATCGTCGACAATTTTTTAATTTAAAATACGGGCTCTGCGCTCTGAATTCGGGCTGAACGATTTTGGAAAATAATCTAATTGCGATTTTTTTTCTTTTCCTCAATATTGCGATTGCGATTTAATATGCGATAATTTTTTCAAGGGCCTCTTGTCATGTATTTTTCAATAAACAAGCAATAAGTCAATCTGTTAATAAAAATAAACAATTTCAGATTTATATAAACTTTAAATAAATATGAAATATACATTTTAAAGCACAGATTACAAGAATAAAGCCAAACAAATCTGTGGCTTTAACTCTTCAACATATCTAACTAACTTCAAGTTTCATGAAACATGTGGACTGCACTAAACTTAACAGGACAGTCTATAAATAAATAAAATATCTCTGATTATAATCGTGATTGCAACATCGATCAATATAATCGTGATTATCATTTTGGCTATAATCGTGCAACTCTAGTACATAGAGTAGTTTAAAGCTTGCTTTGTGACAGTACGTCTCTTTGGGATGTGTCAATGAATATTAATGTTACATAATAAGCTCTCTGTGGAGAGGGAGGTAAAAATCTTTCCTTCAGGGCATCTCCACTGAGCAGATACTCTTTAAAAAAAACAAAACAAGCTTTGGCCTGTGATAGGTTTCCTCTACCAACTATGATGCTTTTATTTGATGCAAAAAAAAAATCACTAGGACATGTGAGTTTCATGTACTCTTGACCTGAGGTTTAGTGTCTTATTGAATTACTTTATTGACGAGTAGTAATTTCATTTGTGAGAGCTGAAACTATTTAACTGTATAAGCTTCTGTCCAAGAGCAAATGGCAACAAATCACATTTTCTATTCCCTTTTGTCCCAAATATCTTTTGTTTTTCAACACACCTGCATCTACTCTAACACGTAAAAACAAATTAAAAAGTTAGATAGTAGACGTCCACAAAGATTTGCATATGTATTTGGGGTTCGCATAAGAGAAATAGAACAGAGAAAACATGAACATGAGCTTAAATTTGAAATCTATCCGTTTAATTATGTCATTTGCTTCCTTACATAAGATTAGTTGAGTAAACAAATACATATGATGAGGTAAGATATATGTACAGCCAGTCATTTAAGTCTGAGTCATCCATTTGAATAGCTTTTCAACAGTTTTTGTGCGTTAAATCATTTCTCATTGCTCGTAACAATTAGACTCTTGTTATTACAGAGCATTTTTTTTTTTTTTTTTTTTTTGACAAAGGAATGTTATAGATTTTCCCACGCTGATACTTTTTAAATAAAGCGTTTATTGTCTCTTTAAGCACCACATCCATGTAGACTAGGGTGGTTCACATTTAGATTGTTTAAGCACAAGTTTTCCAAATCTTGCCAGGTCGCATTTTGCCTTGTTCCTATTGACATTTTTAACATCTGTACCAAAAATAGAACATCAGTAAAGGGTGGCACACTTTTTCACTATTTTTATTGCTTAACAGAAGAATGCGCAATTTTCATAGATATCAGAAACTTCAATGACACAAAGGTAAGTATGGACATTAATGGTCTCTCCTGACTGCATTTTTGGTACAGATGTTTACACCTTCATTTAGAAATCTGGTAAAATTTGGTGAAAATGTATTTTGTGAACCACTCTAGTGTAGACAAAACACAAAAACAACAGCAGACACGTTTCCATCAAAATCTTGAAGTAATATTGGAGAAAGGTATTTTATATTATTTGCTTAATTACTATTAGCTCTCTTTGATATAACCTGTTTATAAAGAGAATCAACATTTTTGGCTTCTGCCTCAGACACCAGCCCAGTTAGTCAGGGGTTCTTTTTTTTTTTACTCTTGAAACCCATCCAGCACATATGGCAGGATCATCAGCTGCTCAGCTTTACCCACTGCAGTCAAGCTTTCCATCCAGGTTTCAATTCTAGTAGGAAAATAAAGAGATGGAAGGTAAAGAATGAAAGACACGTGCTGCGCTAGAGGTGCAACAGAGCATGTGAAAAATGTGCAGGTGTTGTGTGCTCAGGAAAAGCCCTGCTGGAGGAGGAAACAAAAAGGAAACGTGGGAACAAAGATGGTCGGTGTGTGCTAGCCAGTGAGTCATTCTGATGTGTGTGCACAGGAATGCGGGACAGGATTGTCCACAATTGTTCAACGCTAGTCAGTAAAACTCGATGCAGGTAATTGGTTTGGCATTGTGTCTAAATTACCGGTACCTTACTACACTGAAATCAATGTGAGCATTTCACCAGGACTGTCACAGCAGAATTTATCAGAGATTATTTAAAGTCAAATGAAGCTTTAAAAGATTTTGAATCCCAAGCATCATGGGTAGAATTCTTCTTATTCAGCTACTGATCAATGATCATACAGGAAGAACTCAGTGTGATATTGAGCTGAAGAAGAAAGTGTCTACAATACTAATTGGTGGTAACTGGAGACATCCTGTTCTATGCATTTTACGTAACTGTCCTTTCACCTTGCAAAGTCTCTCAGGAAGGTTTGGTGTATGTAAAGAGGAATTCTCATTGTGTTTTTAAAAAGGTCGCGTGAACTTAACTCCAAACCTGCTCTGTGTCTGTATTCACAATAATTGAGGATATCCCAATTTACAAAATCCCAACTTGCAAAACATCCAAGTCTAAATATGTATGAAATATTAAATAATGACAACATTTTTTTTAATTACAATTAGGATTTGGGTTTTTGTTAGTAGTTAGGGTTGCTTTTTTGCATTTAATGCAAAAGAAAACGGAGATTTTATCTTCTTTTCTAACTTTAACTATTAGATCAGGTATTTTGTCTGTGAGGGTTGGGAAAAAGGTTACTAACATTTAATTGCAATGCAATTACATATTACGCAATATTATTGGTTGTCATTATTGCATTCTTGTTGTACAGCACTATAGGCTTTTTGCCAAAGTTGGTCAACAGCATTTAGTTCATATTAAGTTTTTTTTTTTTTTTTTATCGTAAGCTACCTAAATGACACAAGCTAGGTGTAATATTTAATAACCTGCATCATATTTTTCACGCAAGTATTGCCAGTGCCTTAACTAAGACCGAAAGAGTAAAAAATGGGGTCAGTTCTTCCAGCATTTGTCTCCTTTTGTCCCTTTTCCTTGTTTTCTTTTGCTCAGCTTTCATGGCCTCCTTTGTGAAGTTTAACCTTCAACCCCCCCTGAGATTTTTATCAGCCTAATTCATTGGCAGCTTTCAGTGTTTCCTCTAGGTGTTTAATGTCTGTTGGTGCTTGTGTTACTCAAAACCAGCTCCTCTCTTGAAATAATAAAAGAAGTTAGCGAGTTTCCTGCTAACATTTTTGTATGGGTTTAATCACAAGACAAAACCTGCCTTTGATTATCTTTCCTCTGTCAGTATAATGCACAACGTTAGGCCAGGGAATCCAGAAATTGAGTTAAATAAAAGGTAAAGATGAAAATGACTAGCACCATATTTCAGGCTTGTGAGTCTCCTCAGGTGTGAGAGTGTAAACAGCAGGAGACAATCCTCCCCCCACTGCTCAAACAGATTCCAATACCCTGACAAACAATTTTGCTTTGCTAAAATGGAAGATCATTACTTGAAACCAAACAACTGGGTATGGTTGGGTTTTGTTATAATTGCAGCTCTGTGTTTTTATAACCCTCTCCTTCAAGGGTGGGTGTGCTATTTCAAGCATACGTAATGGCCGGTTGACGTTTGTGTGGTTTGTAGCGCTGCGATTGCTAGTTTGGAGGGGTACTACTTATGTAAAGTCCAGACCTGAATGTAGGGTGTAGAGGAGCCTCTGCTGAATCTCTTCCAACATGTTTACATTAAGGTGTGTGTGTGTGTGTGTGTGTGTGTGTGTGTGTGTGTGTGTGTGTGTGTGTGTGTGTGTGTGTGTGTGTGTGTGTGTGTGTGTGTGTGTGTGTGTGTGTGTGTGTGTGTGTGTGTGTGTGTGTGTGTGTGTGTGTGTGTGTGTGTGTGTGTGTGTGTGTGTGTGTGTGTGTGTGTGTGTGTGTGTGTGTGTGTGTGTGTGCGTGCGTGCGTGCGTGCGTGCGTGCGTGCGTGCGTGCGTGCGTGCGTGCGTGCGTGCGTGCGTGCGTGCGTGCGTGCGTGCGTGCGTGCGTGCGTGCGTGCGTGCGTGCGTGCGTGTGTGCGTGCGTGCTCTCAGTTTAAGATACAAAATGCTTTTGGGGGGGATTCACTATGATCTGAAATAAAGGGTGCTAAATCCTCACCTCCTATTTTTTTATACTACACTTTTTTGTCATCTCCGCTGTGTTTTGTATCAACATTCAATGCAGCCATGATCTCTGTGTGTGTGTTTGCACCTGCCTGTGGGTCGTACTATTTTCGGCTCATAAAACAGTCACCGAAAACAGTTCCTGGTTTGATGAACTGCATTGCGCTCACTGAATTAATTTATTTGCATTTCCTCCTCCCATTTTTTTGCGCCCCTTGTGAGATCCGCCTGCTTTACATATTCATCAGAGGGAAATGTGCTAAATAGATTGTGGCGCGCTCAACACGCACAGTCCTGATTCCCGCGTGGAGTGACATTTGCCTCAGTGTTTAGGTAATTCTTCCACGTGTAAGTAAACTCTTTAAAAAAAGGAAAGTCTTTGCTCCTTGAATTATTCCCTCTCATATTGTGAGGAAAAATGAACATACACATTGGTCAAACGCTCGCCCCAAGCCCGTCATTCTTCATGACTCACTTCATTAGACGTGAAACAACAAAGGAGTACAAAGTGTTATAAGTAGGTTTGGAGTGTCCGCCTCAAGAGATGAGATTTCACGGGAGTTGTGAGGCTCCTACCCAAAACAACCTTCAATGGAAACACGTTTAAAGCGAAGTTATACTTTGTCAACATTTAGAAATATCATTTTTATTTTGCGAAAATCTGTCAGAAACAAACACACTACCGTGTCCACCATCCCCCTGAAATGGACAAAAGTGTCCGGTAATAAAGCGAAAGTAAGTGTGAGTGCTCCACTCTTTGGACTCTCCCTTATATCATGCAGCTACACAGGCTGAATAAACAACACAAGCTCACACACACACATACAAACACAGACGCTAACAGCAGACGCTGCCCCCGTTTTCAGAGCCGGTAAACTCGGGTCGCTAAGCGGCGCTCAGCTGCTCCACTCCAACCAAGCAACATTTTTGCCATTCGCGCAAAGGTTTTCACCACTGTGCACAAATGCAAATGAAATACTATAAAGCTGTGTCACGTAACGCAAACATGTCTGTGGTGTGGAACTCTTCGGTGTAAATGAGACGGATTAAACAATGCAATGAGACGCATCTACAAAAAGTTTCATCACGACAATTACATCATTGATCGGATCGGTGAATTAAGACATGACAACCGATTACAATAATTGCATGAAATGCAAATTATAGGCCAATCCAATGTAGCCTGTCAAATCGGTTTAAGCCTAATACTTTGCGCCAGATTTGAAATGTCAATCCGTTTGATGCATTTGCGAAACATTCAGCCACATTTTATAGAGAAAAATATTTTTGAGAATGTGGAATGTTGTCCCAAAACATGTAGGTGAGGGTTTAGTCTGTGTCATAGAGCTATTTCCATTTGAGGAGGTGAAGATATCTTAAAATCATTCATTCCATAGCAGTTACGTAGCTGCAAGATTTTGCACCTGATTTGACATGACCATTAGCTACACTTGTGTCATACAGCCATTTTCTTTAAACACAAAAATATTTCCATTTTCATTTTAGGTACAGTATGTCCTTCACTAAGATTGTTTCACTAACATTGTCTTAAAATAAAACCAGTGGGATTTAATTTAATGTAAGAGTCTGGTTAGTTGCTTAATAGCTTGTTTCATGGGTGTTGAGTCTTGGTCAATGTTTGGCTAAAGAAAAAAACGGCCCAGATACCTTGCACAGAGAGCTACAGTATGCTGACTAAGATAAATTTATTATCTTTCTAATCTTAAATTAATAAAATGTTTGAGAAGGTACTAAGTTAAATTGTAATCTTATCCCTTAAATGTTTAGTCTAAGTTCACTGTACTAGTTGTAGTTAATTTAAGCCCTTGGTCAATGGCCACTTATTTTTACTCCTGACTGGATTATGTAACAGCATTGATGCACATGAGAGAATAGTAGATTTGAATGTTTTTATGTGATGAGTATGTTAAATTTTATAAATCTTGAGTTATGTACTATCTGCTGGAGTTTCTATTGTCTAATTACCGGTAATCGCCACAATTCCCCCCGTAGATTAATCAGCAAAAACAACAACAGTGCCAAAGGCAGCGTGTTTTTCCAGCATGGTTAAAGTAGACGAGAATTCTAAAGAACAAATAACTTCTATGCCAGATAATCCTGAGGGCAGGAGTACGTGAGAATAACAGACTTGCATATCGTGCTGTTCTTCTCTCTGAGATTAGGCTTAAAGGCTAAAAACACACATCGAAGGATGCACATGTGCTGAAAAGAGATTAGTTTAACCAATATACGTTTTAGAATGCAAGTACTTTATTCACTGTTACCTACTTGTTCCTCCAGCCTATTAGTTACAGAAAAACAACCTTAAACAAGTAAATAAATTACTGCTAAAAACTGTTTGTTTATTGTGCACGTGCAGCTAATGGAAATTATAGCAACACCTTTTTCTTTTCTTTTATGACCAATGCACACGTGGTAAGAATAAAATCCCGCAGCAAAGAGGTGTAACCTTGGTGACGTATTTTTCTGTTTGACTTTTAACGGCTTCATAAACAGTGAAGGCTACCTGTAGCAGCAGCATGGGGGCTACTGCTGATGGTTTTCAGAAGCTTTCAGAGGATTGTGGGCACATGGTGAAGTCCGCCGTGCAGCTCGTTGTGTGCATCAGGAATCAAAGGCTGCCATTGTTGGAATGAGAAGCAGATGTTAGTAAGGAATTCTCTGACTACGGCAATAAAAAAAAGTTTTTAATGCGTACATACATTCCCTCCCTCTTCATTCTTGCGTTTTGTCGAACATTTGATCTTTTTTATTGCTTTACTTTTGAAAGAAGTTACAAATCTGCAGTCAAATGGAAATGGAGACTATAGTAAATGTTGGTGGTTTTTGACTTTCTTTTTTAAGCAGGTGAGGTTTAACTGTACACATCTTCAACCAAAACACATTTGACGTTGATAAGGGAGGGACTTCGTTAAAGTGTGATGTGCAGCTGGGAGTGAGGCGACACTGGAAGGTTAGGTGTCATTCCCGAATGAAGTGTTTGCCACGTTGACTGAATCCCTGTTTTTAGAAATGCAGGATAAAGCTCAGTTGCCTGTTCATTGTGTGCATTGTGTGTGTGTGTGTGTGTGTGTGTGTGTGTGTGTGTGTGTGTGTGTGTGTGTGTGTGTGTGTGTGTGTGTGTGTGTGTGTGTGTGTGTGTGTGTGTGTGTGTGTGTGTGTGTGTGTGTGTGTGTGTGTGCGTGCGTGCGTGCGTGCGTGCGTGCGTGCGTGCGTGCGTGCGTGCGTGCGTGCGTGCGTGCGTGCGTGCGTGCGTGCGTGCGTGCGTGCGTGCGTGCGTGCGTGCGTGCGTGCGTGCGTGCGTGCGTGCGTGCGTGCGTGCGTGCGTGCGTGCTCTCAGTTTAAGATACAAAATGCTTTTGGGGGGGATTCACTATGATCTGAAATAAAGGGTGCTAAATCCTCACCTCCTATTTTTTTATACTACACTTTTTTGTCATCTCCGCTGTGTTTTGTATCAACATTCAATGCAGCCATGATCTCTGTGTGTGTGTTTGCACCTGCCTGTGGGTCGTACTATTTTCGGCTCATAAAACAGTCACCGAAAACAGTTCCTGGTTTGATGAACTGCATTGCGCTCACTGAATTAATTTATTTGCATTTCCTCCTCCCATTTTTTTGCGCCCCTTGTGAGATCCGCCTGCTTTACATATTCATCAGAGGGAAATGTGCTAAATAGATTGTGGCGCGCTCAACACGCACAGTCCTGATTCCCGCGTGGAGTGACATTTGCCTCAGTGTTTAGGTAATTCTTCCACGTGTAAGTAAACTCTTTAAAAAAAGGAAAGTCTTTGCTCCTTGAATTATTCCCTCTCATATTGTGAGGAAAAATGAACATACACATTGGTCAAACGCTCGCCCCAAGCCCGTCATTCTTCATGACTCACTTCATTAGACGTGAAACAACAAAGGAGTACAAAGTGTTATAAGTAGGTTTGGAGTGTCCGCCTCAAGAGATGAGATTTCACGGGAGTTGTGAGGCTCCTACCCAAAACAACCTTCAATGGAAACACGTTTAAAGCGAAGTTATACTTTGTCAACATTTAGAAATATCATTTTTATTTTGCGAAAATCTGTCAGAAACAAACACACTACCGTGTCCACCATCCCCCTGAAATGGACAAAAGTGTCCGGTAATAAAGCGAAAGTAAGTGTGAGTGCTCCACTCTTTGGACTCTCCCTTATATCATGCAGCTACACAGGCTGAATAAACAACACAAGCTCACACACACACATACAAACACAGACGCTAACAGCAGACGCTGCCCCCGTTTTCAGAGCCGGTAAACTCGGGTCGCTAAGCGGCGCTCAGCTGCTCCACTCCAACCAAGCAACATTTTTGCCATTCGCGCAAAGGTTTTCACCACTGTGCACAAATGCAAATGAAATACTATAAAGCTGTGTCACGTAACGCAAACATGTCTGTGGTGTGGAACTCTTCGGTGTAAATGAGACGGATTAAACAATGCAATGAGACGCATCTACAAAAAGTTTCATCACGACAATTACATCATTGATCGGATCGGTGAATTAAGACATGACAACCGATTACAATAATTGCATGAAATGCAAATTATAGGCCAATCCAATGTAGCCTGTCAAATCGGTTTAAGCCTAATACTTTGCGCCAGATTTGAAATGTCAATCCGTTTGATGCATTTGCGAAACATTCAGCCACATTTTATAGAGAAAAATATTTTTGAGAATGTGGAATGTTGTCCCAAAACATGTAGGTGAGGGTTTAGTCTGTGTCATAGAGCTATTTCCATTTGAGGAGGTGAAGATATCTTAAAATCATTCATTCCATAGCAGTTACGTAGCTGCAAGATTTTGCACCTGATTTGACATGACCATTAGCTACACTTGTGTCATACAGCCATTTTCTTTAAACACAAAAATATTTCCATTTTCATTTTAGGTACAGTATGTCCTTCACTAAGATTGTTTCACTAACATTGTCTTAAAATAAAACCAGTGGGATTTAATTTAATGTAAGAGTCTGGTTAGTTGCTTAATAGCTTGTTTCATGGGTGTTGAGTCTTGGTCAATGTTTGGCTAAAGAAAAAAACGGCCCAGATACCTTGCACAGAGAGCTACAGTATGCTGACTAAGATAAATTTATTATCTTTCTAATCTTAAATTAATAAAATGTTTGAGAAGGTACTAAGTTAAATTGTAATCTTATCCCTTAAATGTTTAGTCTAAGTTCACTGTACTAGTTGTAGTTAATTTAAGCCCTTGGTCAATGGCCACTTATTTTTACTCCTGACTGGATTATGTAACAGCATTGATGCACATGAGAGAATAGTAGATTTGAATGTTTTTATGTGATGAGTATGTTAAATTTTATAAATCTTGAGTTATGTACTATCTGCTGGAGTTTCTATTGTCTAATTACCGGTAATCGCCACAATTCCCCCCGTAGATTAATCAGCAAAAACAACAACAGTGCCAAAGGCAGCGTGTTTTTCCAGCATGGTTAAAGTAGACGAGAATTCTAAAGAACAAATAACTTCTATGCCAGATAATCCTGAGGGCAGGAGTACGTGAGAATAACAGACTTGCATATCGTGCTGTTCTTCTCTCTGAGATTAGGCTTAAAGGCTAAAAACACACATCGAAGGATGCACATGTGCTGAAAAGAGATTAGTTTAACCAATATACGTTTTAGAATGCAAGTACTTTATTCACTGTTACCTACTTGTTCCTCCAGCCTATTAGTTACAGAAAAACAACCTTAAACAAGTAAATAAATTACTGCTAAAAACTGTTTGTTTATTGTGCACGTGCAGCTAATGGAAATTATAGCAACACCTTTTTCTTTTCTTTTATGACCAATGCACACGTGGTAAGAATAAAATCCCGCAGCAAAGAGGTGTAACCTTGGTGACGTATTTTTCTGTTTGACTTTTAACGGCTTCATAAACAGTGAAGGCTACCTGTAGCAGCAGCATGGGGGCTACTGCTGATGGTTTTCAGAAGCTTTCAGAGGATTGTGGGCACATGGTGAAGTCCGCCGTGCAGCTCGTTGTGTGCATCAGGAATCAAAGGCTGCCATTGTTGGAATGAGAAGCAGATGTTAGTAAGGAATTCTCTGACTACGGCAATAAAAAAAGTTTTTAATGCGTACATACATTCCCTCCCTCTTCATTCTTGCGTTTTGTCGAACATTTGATCTTTTTTATTGCTTTACTTTTGAAAGAAGTTACAAATCTGCAGTCAAATGGAAATGGAGACTATAGTAAATGTTGGTGGTTTTTGACTTTCTTTTTTAAGCAGGTGAGGTTTAACTGTACACATCTTCAACCAAAACACATTTGACGTTGATAAGGGAGGGACTTCGTTAAAGTGTGATGTGCAGCTGGGAGTGAGGCGACACTGGAAGGTTAGGTGTCATTCCCGAATGAAGTGTTTGCCACGTTGACTGAATCCCTGTTTTTAGAAATGCAGGATAAAGCTCAGTTGCCTGTTCATTGTGTGCATTTGTGTGTGTGCGTTTGTGTGTGTGTGTGTGTGTGTGGGTGTGTGTTGCTTTTGATGGACTTAGGCATTGCGTCAGCAGTGAAAGGGGGATGGAAAGCAGCAGTAATGTCATTATCCAGCACTCAGTGTCCACTTCATTTCTTCTTCTTCTTTTGTCTTGGTTATTAATGTGTTGCAACCATCTTGAATAGGTGAATATTGCCAACTACTGTACATGTTTTATTGCACTACTTTAAAGCACTTCTCCATCCGACATCGTCCACTTCATTTCATGAGCATCCTGTCTTTTAAACCTGTTAGTACGGTTATCCACAGGTATTTGTAGGTTGATCATGGATCACCGATTTAAAAAAAAAAAAAAAAAAAAAGCCTGACCTGCCGATTCCGATTTTGGCCGATCTCAATTTATTTCAATAACAGAGTATACGCCTTGAATGTTCCAATCTTATTTGATTGTAAAACATTGAATAACCGTGAAACAATACTAACACATTGTTTTAACTGCACATGAGGTAGTTATTTCAGATATAAATGCAAAGTTTAGAACATAGCTGTCCAAAATACTAAATTATATCACATTTAGTCTTTCATTTTTCACATTTTAAAAACAAACAAAACTTGTGCAACAGGTTACACTGCAGACCTGTTTTGAGTTCTTTGACAAAAATAAAATGCACAACAATATTTTGGTTTTACACAGAAAGAAAATTAGAAAATCACAGGGTTTCAATAGAGTGTAGTGGAAAAATAGAAAATGTCCAAATGCAGCAGCTTTGTGGATATTTCAAATGTAAAAATATTAATCTAAAAATAACTTCAACAGTGTACAGGAAAAAAGCTCCTAAAGGTCAAACATTCTACAGAAATAATAAAGTGCATCATGTGTAACTTTTTTAAAAGTCAACAGGTAATGACAGAATGAACATGGCACAGGTTAGTTGTTCTCAGAGACTTATTTCAGTCACTTATACATTAGTGGAAGGTTTTACTTTGTATCCAAAGCTGTGAACTCTATTATTTGCCTCGTAGTTTCTTTGCGCTTTTCATTGCTGACAGCGGCCAACTGGCTCTTTGCTCTGCTAGCTTTAGCATTAGCTTGATTGCTAGCCTCAAATACTGCACACTTAGCGGTGTGGTGGTTTCTTAAAAGGTGAATGAGGTAACACTTTGTTTGCAGCTCCACCAAAACTTATTTCCTCGTTACAGGAATCACAAATTGTGATCTATTGCTAGGCTAATCGTGCTTCAGCAGACACACGCACGCACATGCAGATGCACACATGAGCTGGTGGGCGGGGCCTGTCAGGCAGCTCACAGCAGAAGGAGACAGTGGCTGATTTTAAGACAGACTTTAAGACCTTTGCGGAGATAAAAAAAGATAGGCGGAAAGGATAAGTTTCATACGCAAGGATCGGCCGATCGATTTCTAATGGGAACATCAGGCCTAAAGAATGTGTTGTCAGGTATCGCACGACTGAAGAAACTAAATGCTATACAGCATTTTCTTTAAAAAAAACACCACTGTCAATACATTTTGATAAAACATGGAGATCTATTTTCACTGCGTTGTCCAGGATGTACCCCTACCTAATGCCCAATGAGGGCTCCAGCAGACCCCCGCGATTCTGATAAAAGGAGCAAGCGGGTCAGAAAATGGATGGTTGACCTGCAGGCTGCGGGGCAGAGGGGAGGAGCTTGCATTAAACAACTCAAAGTTAGTATTAATAACATGTGTGCCAAGCTTTATTATTTGTATACTGTACGTCCGAAATAGTGGGTTTGTTTTATTTAGCGAATAAAACATAATGTAAAAAAATAAAAATAATAATATATATATATTTTTTAAATAATCTTTTTTTTTTCAATTAAGTTATTTTTGTAATCATTGGGTGTTAGGGATGTAACGATTAATCGTAAGGCAGTTAAAAATCGATTCATAGGTATCACGGTTGATATCGATTTTCTGAAAATTGAATCGCAGTACTTTTTTTAACCAGCAGATCCACAAGTGTAGGCGGCGGGCGGAGTCTGCTAATACTTTCTTTCTGGCTGCCTTCTACTCTTAAATATGTTAATAAATGATTCCTTACCCCTTTAGCACCGAAAGAATATCTGTAATATTACTTGAATATCTGTAAAAGTCACGCTTTTCTATTAGTTCTGTCTGCTAGCATAGCTTCTCTTCTTCACTGCAAGATATCTGCATGCCAACCGACCACTGTGTTACCAGCACCCTCTGCTGGTCCAAACAAATATGACGTAATTTTTTTTTTTAAAAAGTCCAATTGTTAAGGCACAAAATACATTTTCAGTTGCACTTTTAAAAAGAAAAAGAACTATTATGGAGTTTTGCATTGTTTATTTTAGAACCAGAATTTAAATTAATAGGCTTCA
The DNA here is from genome assembly GCF_900634775.1 of Gouania willdenowi. Classification (NCBI taxonomy): domain Eukaryota; kingdom Metazoa; phylum Chordata; class Actinopteri; order Blenniiformes; family Gobiesocidae; genus Gouania; species Gouania willdenowi. Next base: position 11,226,281 of record NC_041065.1, read on the forward strand.
TTTTCATTTGTATTATTCCTTTATTTATTTCATTCAAGATTTATTTTTAGTTAAATTGCATTGTTTCGAATAGTTTATCAAGGATTTGACAATGAAAAATAAAAGGAAAATAGTATCGTATTTTCTATTTCTCTAATTTGTCTACAGTCCCATTTTGTAAAATAAATCGTGAGAGAATCGTATCGTGAACCCAGTATCGTGAATCGAATCGTATCGGGAGTTGAGTGAATCGTTACATCCCTATTGGGTGTAATAATCAACATTGTAATTCAATTACAATTTTGCTGCTACTTTGCTTTCTTGTCATCATCTGATCTAGAGATTACAGGAACAGTTCATTCAAGGTGATGGTCCACTATTTTGTCCGACCGTTGCGTTGCATTGTGTCACAAACACAGTGTTACCAGATTCGTGGTTCGTGTTTGGGCTGTTTTTATTAGAATGGGCGGGTTCTAAAATGTGATTGGGCCGGAAATTGATAATCTGATCTGGCAACACTGATTCCTGATTTTACTTGTGACGTCACAAATGTAGAAAATTTGAAACTGAGCAATTTTCTTTGTGTTATAAGCGTTACACACACTACAAATAAACTATGGATCGGAAATTTCCCACCGGTGAATTACGCTGGTATTAGAACTCGATACTGATACTGGATAGGCCCCATCTTTAGTTTTAATTAGTGATGCACCGAAATGAAAATTTGTGGTCGAAGCTGAATAAAATATAAACGCTTGGTCTATTACCGAATAATACCGAATATTGAATGCTGTTGTTAAGTTTTTCACTTTGAGTTTTTAACAAAGTTTTTCATTTATATTAGCCCTTCAAATAAAACAAAACATGCATTCCAAAAAAAACTAAAGTGCATTAAAGGGGAGGTATGATGAAAAAAATCACTTTATTAATGGTTTTGCTACAGTGATATACATCCTTTTAGCCTCATTCAGTGGGACAAAGTTGAAAAAGTTCAGTTTCCTCCCTCCCTTGTTATTCCACATTTTGTAAAAACAAAGTTAGCTCCATATGGGCGAGTTGGATTTTGCCCACGTTGGTAGGTGATGTCATCTAACACGCCTCCTAGAATGTGAGCTCCTCCCTCTCCAACTATCTAACAGCTAAAACAAACACTGCTGTTTAATACAGAATATATATTATTCTTTTTTGCCATATATGTAAATGCAAACTGCACTACTGGACGCCCAAACTGCAATACTTTTTCTGCTGCCGATCGTGTTGGGAGTCACTGCTTGGACCCATTGTTTACACGCATCAGCTGTTAGCACTCCGTGCTAATGCTACACCAGCCTATGCAGCGAGACCCGACATTGCTTGTCAACTGAGGAGGAAACGATGAGAATGTTTACGGATTCGTGGCTCACAGCGCTAACAACGGAGTCGGTTGTGGAAGTGGACGGCTTCCAACTTTTACGCGGTGACGGAGAGTAAGGAGAGAGTCTGGTTGTGTTAGTGTGTGGAAAGGAGGAGCTGTTGCTGCTGGTTCTGCAGTAACTCGCACACACTTTTCTGACTGCACGTTGTTTGATTGCGTCACACGCTACTATTCGGCCTTGCTTTTAACTCACTAAACCGAAGGCCGAATGTGGCCTGTATCTGTTCACATGCCTATTGGTAATAATGGTTTTATTGCAATGCCATGTTTTTGTAGCTCATTTCCAGTCTAAAATAAAGTTCAATTATACTATTCCTGCCCCTAGTGCCTCTACCTTAGACCTTAGAGAAGGTATGCTCAATTTGCTTACCCAGCTGTCCAGGAATGATATTATTAATATTAATGACTGTTTTGTGCAGACGTTTTACCTGTTTCACACAAAATTACTACAAAACCAAGAACATATACGAAAGTACTGTAAAGACATACAAAATTACACAAAATGACAGAAAAATACACAAAATAACAACAAGAAAAGAAAAAAATATTACAAAAACCCACCATGACTTAAAAAACATGAAAAAGACAGAAAAAATTTGCCATATTGACTAGAAAATCTACAACATGAATTTAAAAACACACAAAATTGTGCTTTCAAGCTTGTATTATTGCTCAGATTGGTCATTCTTCTTAATGCTGACTTGAATGTTGATAATGTGGTCCTCAGATCAGAAAATCACATGTGGCCCCTTCTGTGATAGAAGTGGCCTGCTTTTGGGTTTTCTTTTTAAAGTCAAATCTTGATATTCTACCAAAACATTGGTGACAGTATCCATGCATATAACTATTTACATTTCAGGAAGTTAATTCAGGATTTCTATTTGTCGTTACTCTTTAATCCAAATAGAGTTGTCAGTACAAACAGGCTTATAGTTTATATTCTGTTTGTTAATTTTTTTTATCATTGCCACAGGAGAAGCTTTTGTTATGTGTACTTTGACATTATAGTACTGCAGGAGAATTACAGGTGCATAAAAGTAGTTGTAGTAGTATGGTATTATGTTGGTATGAAGCAAAACATTTACTCGCCCGTAAATCAATGTGGATTTACCATGTTGTTTGTGGATAATCTACAACTACTAACTTCTCCTAGCTAAAGAAAGTAAATTTCAGCAAACGTAATTTATCCAGTGCTTTCTTATGTTACCAATGCTTTTTGAAGAGATAATGTACAGCTTTGTATTTATAATCAACCTGCAGAATTCCCACATCTTAGCTTTTCTGTTGTAGAGTGAGAGTGTATCCTTTTGTTAGTCACTGTGCATAGCAGTACAGATGAGATTCATCAGCAGCAGCAGTCCAGAGAGCAGTCGCGGTCATGGCTCATCAGCTGTTTTTGCTGAGTAGCTGGTTGCCAGCTCTGCATCCAGTGACTGGATAAAATGAGAACCGATGCAGTGTGTGTTCTATCTGTGTGTATTTATGGATGCTTCACTCACATCCCCATTGTTTCCTCCTAACAGCTGATGTGTGTAAACAATGCGTCCATGGCTCCAAGCAGTGACCCCCAACATGATCGGCAGCAGAAAAAGTAGTGCAGTTTGCATTTATATATATGGCAATAAAGTATAATATATATTCTATATTAATCCGCAGTGTTGTTTTAGCTGTTAGATAGTTGGAGAGGGAGGAGCTTACATTCTAGGAGGCGTGTTAGGTGACGTCACCTGCCAACGTGGGCAAAATCCAACTGGCCCGTTTAAAGCTGACTGAATAACAAGGGAGGGAGGAAATCACTGTAGCAAAAACATTATGAAGTGATTTTTTTCATCATACCCTTTAATGCACTTTAGTTGTTTTTTTGGAATGCATATTTTGTTTTATTTGAAGGGCTAATATAAATGAAAAACTTACTGGAATATCTAAAAAATGTCAGAATTTTCAATAAACATTTACTTTCTTTAAAAAACACGACTAAAATTTATTCTAGGCTATTTATGCACTATTAAAAGAAATAGTGAAAAACCGCATTCGATATTTGGTATTATTCGGTATTCGGCCAAGCCTTTATATTTTATTCGGCTTCGACCTCAAATTTTAATTTTGGTGCATCCCTAATTTCTACTGAATAAGATTTTGTGTTAGATCAGACTAAATTAGCTGAACAAGCTAATATTTTAGGTTTTTATATATATGTCTATTTCTTTTGTAATATGATTACTGTTGGATTTAGTGATATGATATAAATAAAGATAATAGTGATACATTTGTTTGGTTACCTTAATGACTGGATATTGACACACATACCTTGTTTAAAAGTATGAAATAGCCACAAAGTGAGGAAAAGATGAATAATAAATTGTGATAATTGTTAATATCGTAATAATCGTTAATTAATTGAATCGTAGCACCCTGAATCGAAATCGAATCGTGAGGTCCCTTAGATGGCACACCGCTAAAAGTAAGGCAGTAACAAAGATAAAACAAAAAACTACTTTAGCTTTACTTCACTAATTTTGGACCTGAAAGAGTTATACATTTCAGAATTTTCTGCACCGGCAGCGCTCGCTCGCGCACCGCGCCCCTTATGCTGTGAAAAATTCCTCGTGAGAACCTTGGTAGTAACTGTTTGACATTAGCTGCATTTCCATTACCCTTGTAAATGCGCAAAATCGAAATAGTGCAATTAAAACTGGTAAAGGAAACACCTGAAGTTTGAAAAAACACTCAAATATTGCTAAAAGATTTTTACGAGGAGGAATTTCAGGCGTTTCAATAATGAAATGTGTCGCAAAAGCGCTATGGAAACACTTTTTCCGCAAATACACATCACAGAACATGACGTACATGGTCACATGACGTGAGGTACCTGGTCACATGACCACTTCTCTCCAAGAAAGCATGACGCGTTACATGTGGACAAAAAAGGAGATCGGGCCATTTCTTAGCATTATAGTTTAATTACTGCCACATTAAACATGAAACAATAAAGGAATGCAGTGTTATAAGGTTCAGAGTGTCCTTCTTTCTGCAGCGAAGTCCCGCAGGATGAGATTTCACGGAAGTTGCGAGGCTTCAACAACCTTCAATGGAAACACGTTAAAAGTGCTATTATACTTTTTCGACATTTAGAAATATAGCTTTTATTTTGCAAAAATCTGTAATGGAAACGCGGCTTGTATCTAGTTAGTTTTGTCTGTTTGCAGGTGCAAACGAAATCAAACTGAACTAAACTAAAGCAAATAACAGTTTTCAGCAATTTTTTAGCTGATGAAACAGTGTCACAGAACTTTTCAATGTAAAAATACTGTATATTATAGATTTTTAATGGGAGCAAATACTATGGCGTGAATATGGCCTAAGGAAGGTTTTCAGTTCAGACCCCTCATGACTTTGTTTGACAAGAGCACCTTTCAACAGGAAGAAGTGATAATGTAAGATTGATTGATTCTTTCTATTCTTTTGTCTGGTGTGAGAAATTTCACACTCTCACTCTGTCCCAGGTCTGAACTCCAGCTATGAGTTACTACAGCAGAGTTTAAGAGGCGTTTGTTCACAGTGGCCTTTACTACCGTGTGTGCGTGCGTGTGCGCGAGATAATGAAATAGAAATGACAGCTCTCTACATGTAAATTTGGGGCCTTGTCTTGTCAAATTAAATTCAAAGGACTCTCAAACAGCAGGATTCAGCAATCATCTTAGGTGATGTTTGCCCCTTGAAATCCTTATCTATCTTATCTGAACAGGGTCGGGGGTTCACAGCTAATCTGCTGTATCCTGTGAGTTTGTTCTTCTCCTGCACTCACCTAATCCTCCCCACATGGTCTGGGGGTGCCAATCCCAGTTCACATCAGGTGCAAGGGCCAGACACCAGTGTCCTTTTCATTTTTCATTATTGTAGTATCTGCACAAATCAAATTATGAACGTAGTTGAGAACATGCAATCTCCCAACATAAAGGTCCCAGGTCTATACACTATGAGTCAAACCCAGGGCTTTCTGACTTTGAGAAGTGTTTTAAAGAGCCGATATCCGATGTATCTGCCGATATATCGACTGATATATAAAATAAGAACATACGTCAGTTATAGGGATGTAACGATTCACTCAACTCCCGATACGATTCGATTCACGATACTGGGTTCACAATACGATTCTCTCACGATTTATTTTTCAAAATGGGACTGTTGACAAATGATGATTGAAAAATATTCCTTTATTTTTTTGGTGGAAAAAACTAGAAGATACTGCACTATTTTCCTTTTATTTTTCATTGTCAAAAAAATCCCTTGATAAACTATTCAAAACAATGCAATTTAACTAAAAATAAATCTTGAATGAAATAAATACAAATGAAGAAGAAGCCTAATAATTTAAATTCTGGTTCTATAATAAACAATGCAAAACTGCATAATAGTTCTTTTCATTTTTAAAAGTGCAACTGAAAATGTATTTTGTGCCTTAACAATTGGAATTAAAAAAAAAAAACAGTCTGCACTGTATTTACATCAGATATTTGTTTGGACTAGCAGAGGGTGCTGGTGACCCAGTGGTCGGTTGGGATGCAGGTATTTTAGCAGTGAAGAAGAGATGCTATGCGCTAGCAGACAGTTAATAGAAAAACGTGACTTTTACAGATATTCATGTAATATTAGATATTCTTTCGGTGCTAAAGGGGTAAGGAATCATTTATGAACATGCTTAAGAGTAAAAGGCGGCCAGAAAGAGAGTAGTAGCAGATTCCGCCCGCCGCCTCAGCATTTGGACAAGAGAAGGATAAATATATAGCGCTGCTGTTTAAAAAAAGTACTGCAATTCAATTTTCAGAGAATCGATGTGAACCATGATACCTATGAATCGATTTTTAACTGCCTTACGATTAATCGTTACATCCCTAGTCAGTTACATATTATAGCCTGAACGGTTCATCATCCGAGCTACTAACCAATGTCGATTAATCGGTGATAGCTCAAATCGGCCTGATTCATCAGACTTACTGATAAATGGGTAAGGCTCTACTCGTGTTAACCACTGTGGTGCCCATATTCAGGCACTTCAATATTATTTAAGTTAATGTTTAGAGTGTTTTGAATCTCATTTGATCCACAGTGAGTAAAAATACATTAGACACTAAGATGAAAACACTTAGACTGGTGTTTTACGAGCAGTGACGTGCCGTAACCACGAGGGTTGGGTAGGCACGTTGCAAATCGAGACCACCAATGACAATTTCATATGTTTCTGCTGACAAGTGTTAATTCAATTCAAATCAATTTTATTTGTATAAAGCAATTTCCAACAAAGTCATCTCAATGCGCTTATCAAAATATAAAATTCATAATAAGAAAGAAAAAACCCAATAAGATCCACATGAACAAGCATTTAGCCATCTAACAAAATCAATATCATAAACACCATTAAAGAAACATAAACAATTATTTAATATAGCCTCAATACTCTCCAACAAGATACTGTATATCTCATGACACTGCAGCACATCTGTTGTTTGTGTTGGAAACACAGAAACACGGAAAAAATGACAACTTAGAACATCCTCAGTGAGGAGCATCCACAAAGCCAATCCTTCCTTTTGTACCATTCACTGTGAAAAGTATGAAACATGTTCTGACCTTACCTTTGCTGAAGCTCTGGTAACTCAGGTGTTGGTCTCCATCTTTCAAAAGCTGTCGTTTTTCCTCAAAACAAAGTTTCTCTATCATCTCTAGCGCTGTCATCCTAACTGTAGTGTTATCCCGCCCACTAGCTAGAGAACGTAGCAGCAGCAGTCACGTGTCATCTATTCACTAATGTGCTGTGAACTTACGTATAGCATTTAGCATAGCGCAGTTACGTGCAAAGGCAGCTCTCTACGCTGCCTTTGCACGTAAATTGATGTCACATTGGGGACCTGACTGCGCATGCGCAAACACGTAAAATCACGCAATGGGAACGGAGGCAGAGGAGCAACGTGCCTTTGGGAGGGGGCGTGGCCTCCCTCTGCTTTACAGCGGAGTGAGAAAAAAAAAATAAAAAAAAAATGCAGCTGTTCCAGGAAATAGCGCTGTTTAGTAATTTGGGCTATGAAACGCACAAAATTCGGACACTTTCAAACTTATAGGTACTGTAGGCTATTGGAAATGGAAAAATGAATAATTTATAATTTAAAAAAAAAAAAATATATATATATATGTAATTAAATAATCAAAATATCAATTCACCCTTGGGTAGCCTACCTTGCCTACCCTGACGGCACGTCACTGTTTACGAGTGTGTTTGTGTGACCTTACTGTTGTCAGTGCTGTATGCAATCCTTCCATCTGATAGAGAGAAGACTACAAAAAAACACAGACACACAGTATGAGAGAAAAATAAATAACAAGAAAAATACACAAAATTACTCCAAAAGCCTACCAGATAATTATATAATTACACAAAAAATGCAGAAAAAAACAACAAAAATAGGACAAACTTTGTTCTTACGTGTATTAATCCTTCTAAATGCTGACATGATAATGTGGCCATCAGATCTGAAAATTACATTTGTTGTTGCCTCCACTGATTAGTGTCTTTTTATTGTTAGAAATTAAGCTCCAAGTGTTTTTCAGAAGTCAGAGCTACAGTTTGATTCTTGCACTTCATTACTACCAATAGTAGAAAAACCTCATGCACGTCAAACAGCTTCATGCATGATAACAGAATTGAAATGGTTGCCTGAGTTGCTGCACGTTTAAAGCTGCTTATGTTACAGAGTCACACGTCATGGATTTGAGCAGGTCCTGAAGTTAGACAACAGTGTTGGTTTTGTTTGGCTTATGTGAGGAGATGACATGAGCTGCTCAATGTAAATATGTGAAACTAGTTCTGTGAGCAAATCATTCAGTAAACACTTGGTTTTCCTTTAGGAACACAAACAGAACTCATGCTCTTTCTTTCTGCTGTTTCTCCACAGCTCACACCTCCATGTCCAGTCTCAGTCCTGCGGTCGTCCCCGTGTCCGTGCTGGGCTGCAGCTGAAGCAGATAACGTTCAAACGGGTGGAGGTGGGAGGTCGCGTGGGGGGGCCCAGCGCCCTGAGAGCAGGCACAGGGGCCGGTCCTGTCTGAGCCTCACGAAGATGAACAAACTGAACTTCCACAACAACAAAACCATGCAGGACCGTCGTTGTATCTGTGTCTTTTTGCCCAATGACGACACGCTCAATGTCATTGTCAATGTGAGTAGAGCCATCAGAGTTTTGACTTCAATCTACACTTTTATGTCAAAACTTTGACATCATTTCTGCCTTTGAGAGTAGCACTCTAAGAATAGTCATACATTAAATATAGAGTCCAGTAATGGACTAATGTGGAGAGCAGAGCGTATCACACGCCTAACATCAAACTCCAAACCTAAAAGCTTTTTCAGCTTTTTTACTGTTTTTGCTTTTTAAAAAAATCAAAAGTCAGATTTTTACACTTAAACAAAGATCGAGCATGTGTTTTCAATGAATTAACATTATTTGATGTTTGTGACGTGACGATAATATCATTGATTAATGTCTTTCTTAGGTAAAAACTCTGTGCCAGGAGCTGTTGGTCCAGGTGTGTGACCTCCTCAGATTGAAGGACTGTCACTTGTTTGGATTGAGCGTCATTCAAAGTAAGACATCACATTGTGTTTTAGTGTGAGTTCACTCATGTTTTATTTATCCACACTGGCGCCATTTACATGAGAGCTTTAATTCCCCTTTAATTCAGAATAAAAGGTAAATCCTCTTTAAAACTGACCGTGTAAACACCTAATTCTGGATGAAAATGGCCAATCCATATTCAGCTTAAATCTGAAGTAGTTGTCTGGTTTATTCAGATTTTAATTTTTTGTATGCTCATTATGCTTTAAATTAATTCTGGTCACTCTGCGCATGCTCGTCCTGTCGCGATGACGACATAATCCAGTATGGCTGCCTGAAGCAAGCGTCGGACTTGAGCTGAGACTTTTTATTCAATAAGAGCCTTACAACAGGGTTCCCACAGATCCTTAAAAAGTCTTAAAAGGCATTACATTCATGAATCTAAAAATAAGGCCTTAATTGTCATTAAAGTGTCTTAAATCAATGTTTCAAAAGTATTACATTTTAACACATGATAAGTATGACTTTATGATTGTAATTAGTCTCACATTTCAAAATGAATGGTAACATAAATGGTTTTAACAACCTGGGAAAATGTAAATTGTCTGTCCAGCAAAGATTTTTCTTAATGGTTTTTATTTTTTCTATTTTTGTTGTTGTTTTATAGATTTTTGGATATTTTTGTAGCCATCTTGTGTTTTTGGAGTGATTTTGATTATTTTAGTCTGATTTTTTGTGTATTTTACTGTTACTTTGTGTATTTTTGTGTGTGGCCGCCAGTTGCACGTCCACACTAGACACTAGAAAATGAGACTAGAAAACCCTACATACTTAATGATCTCCAATTATGTTTACTGTGAAGCTGGTCTTCAATTTAATTTCAAATGGCAATAAAAAGTCTTAAAAAGTCTTAAATTTAATTTGACTAAAGCTGTAGGAGGAACCCTGTACAAGATTCAATTAAACTTTATTTATATAGCGCAAATTACAACAGTCATCTCAAAGCGCTGAACAAAATATAGAGTTCATAGTAAGAAAGAAAGAACCCAACAAGATCCAGATGAACAAGCACTAACCAGCGTAACCAGGTTCAGAGATGGTATCAATCCGCTTCGACTGGTTGGGGTTAGTGAACAGAGGGGCTAACAGAATAGGATAGAAGGATAGACCATCCGGGTGTCCCAGACTTGTTGAGCCACGAACCATTGATCAGGAACCACCAGCTCCAGCATCAAGACACCTGAGATAGATATGGATATAATGAAAAGAGTGGATGGACAGAAGCATAAACATGCGGACATTCACTTACTACACACATGGACATTAGACGACGAAACAGGCTTCATCAGAGAAAGTAAGTCTTGCATCAGACCACAGAGCTTCACAAATGTCACTCATGTCATCTGAAAGTTCTCCTTCCACTCAAAATCCTGTATAGTGGAGATAAAGCAGCCGTTGCATTAACCGCTGGCTTTGATTGGCCAAAGTACAGTCTTCTGCTTCCCTCCTCCGCTGCACTATCTCTCTTCTCCTGCTCAGCTGACGAAAGTGAAACGTTATGTTTTTGTTGAGCTGCTGTTTCAAAACATACTATCAAGATAAGTGACAATAGTTCTTATTATGTTGTAGCCAAAAAGAAAAGGTTTGTTGTGTGTTTTTTCCTGAAAGACATGATGCGTCACGTTCGCCCCCTGTCCAATCAGAACCCTTCCCAATCCTAAAGCAGAATTGAATAATAGCGAATAAACCTGTTTTCCATGTACTGTAAATCTCAATTCAGAATTACTATAACCATGTAAACACAAAGCAGAACACTTTAATTCTGAAATAAAAAAGCATCATGTAATCGTGGCCAATAAGTGGGTTGGTTCAGGTTTTATCTGACACACCAGGTTCTTCATTCATTGTGTTCAGACAGTGTGTGACAGTCGTAGGCAGCTGCAAAAGGAGGGAGAGTAAAATGCAAAGGCAGTGTTTTCAGGCAGCTGGCCTCCAGATGAGCCAATACCAGCGCAGCAGGTCAGTTGAGCAGGAGCCAATGGGTCTGATTTTGGAACATTCCTGAAGTACTTGTCTGAACAGCGTGAAATCCCAAGGCAAACAGAGGCCACCCACTGCCTGTGTGTCACCCACTGTCGCTGTGACCAGTGAAGCTACTGAAACATTCTGGGACGCACGTCGAGCTTCATTGATCTGCAACAAGTGTAATGAGTTGATCAAGATGTCTACTCATTAAAAGTGACGGAAACATAAAGAAAGTACAACATGTACAGTTTTTTCAGCTTTCAGCTTTATATAACAAAAACAACACTAATGCTAATATTACACCATCTAAACATTACACTTCAGGCACTAAATACATCAACCCGTTATTCAATGTGTTCTCAGGATCATTGGGAAATTATAATTCATATGTTTGATCAGATCAAGGGTTAGAAAATTACACAGTTAGTCCTTTACACTGGTATTAATGGTAAACACATATAACTCACATATGTTCTCAGCCTCCATATGGAGACACTTGGATACACATTCCTGGGCAGAATTGTCTTGCTGTAAAAATCGTGAAGGACATATTGATTTATATTCTTCCTTCAAGTTAAAAAAAAAAAGAATTGACTGTTAATGGTCATGTTCTGTTAAAGGGATCCTCCACTGTTTTTGTTTTTTGTTTTTTACAAATGTGGCCTAAAATCTTTGACCTTTGTCCTTATTAGAAGATCTATGCCTAACAAAACACATTATTTTGCACCATATTCATTTTATCAACTTTTAAAAATGGGGTTACTTTACTGTTTTAGAGCCTGTGTTCTGCCATCTTGAAATCACGTGATTGATGACATCACATACGGCCATTTGTCTGTAAACATCACATTTTTTCCAATTAGAGTGAAGCATTCAGCCTGCTTTTTAGATCATTTAGCAGCGTTTTTGGTCAAAATGCTAATTTGTGCTGCTTTTGGTTGCTGTAAATAATCAGGAAAAGTTGTTCTCGAAAAAAAGATAAAAACAATTATGACCCAAAAAAAACCCAACCTGACATACCCGAGACAAATTTCATAAAGATCGGTCTTTATGAACCAAGATAACTTTTTAAAATTTTTTTTAACTGTTCCAGAATCAGTATATTTATCCAGATCGTCACATAATCACATGTTCCTTTTCCCATTTTGGATTTTTACCTGATAACTTCATCAAAATTCGTTTATTAGTTTTTGAACAGAGGTGAAAGTTTTACTCATGTTACTGTAATCAAGTAGCTTTTATGTGTACTTTAACTTTTTTGAGTATATTTCTAAATCACTCATTTTACTTGCACTTAAGTACGTTTTAAAAGAAATAAAGTAATTTGTTACATTTCTACACCCAACCGTTACTGAGTAAAATATTATTTTTGGTTTTAAAATGATCAGTGGACATTACAAAACTACAGAAAAATGAAATGACCAGACAACAATCAAATGCATCACATTATAGCCGACCAACCAGATTAAACGTAATGCACAGGAATGGTTTTTGAGTTTTGAGAAAAATCGATTTAAGCGATTTATTGAATTTGTAGATAAAGAAAATTTTAATTTTAAATTTTTAAATTTTATTGTTTTTTTTCCCACAGTTTTTCTGACTTTTTCGCGTTCCATCCTTGTGGGTTACCGTAGCGCGATGTGAGCCCGCCCCCTCTTTGTTTACATTTGTTTACCCTTTGAGTAGGCTATATGGGTGCCACAGGCATGTTTAATGTTTTATTCACATTATGCTGAGATGCTCAGGGAAGAGATTATTATTTTTTAATTGTAATGTTATATGTTAGGGATGTAACGATTAATCATAAGGCAGTTAAAAATCGATTCATAGGTATCAAGGTTCAGATCGATGCTGTGAAAATTGAATCGCAGTACTTTTTTAACCAGCAGAGGGCGCTATCCAGAAGTGTTGGCGGAGAGCGAAATCTGCTAATACTTTCGTTCTGGCCGCCTTCTACTCTTAAACATATTCATAAATGATTCATTACCCCTTTAGCACCAAAACAATATCTGTAATATTACGTGAATATCTGTAAAAGTCACGTTTTTCTATTAGCTCTGTCTGCTAGCATAGCATCTCTTCTTCACTGCAAGATATCTGCATGCCAACCGACCACTGGGTTACCAGCGCCCTCTGCTGGTCCAAACAAATATCTGACCTAAATACAGTGAAATGATTGTTAAGGCGCAAATTACATTTTCAGTTGCACTTTTAAAAAGAAAAATAACTATTATGTAGTTTTGTATTGTTTACGATACAACCAGAATTTAAATAATAAGCTTCTTCATTTGTATTATTCCTTTCTTTCATTCAAGATTTATTTTTAGTTCAATTGCATTGTTTTGAATAGTTTATCAAGGGATTCTTTTGACAATGAAAAATAGTATAGTATTTTCACCAAAAAAATTAAAGGAATATTTTTCAGTCATTTGTCAACAGTCCCATTTTGCAAAATAAATCGTGAGAGAATCGTATCGTGAACCCAGTATCGTGAATCGAATCGTATCGGGAGTTGAGTGAATCGTATTATATGTTATAAAATATGTAGTTATCTGATTTGTTAATCAGAAAATTTAAGCTAGTGTGAAGTTGCTGTGACACTTTTGCTTAAACCTGGGTTATTAACTTTTTATTTTGGGATTGTTTTATGCATTTTAACTCTTGAGGACAATCACGGCAATAAAGTTGCACTTTTGACAATAAATCTGATGTCTGCAGTCATTTTTAAGTGCATTAAAAAAAAATTAAATCGAAAATTAAATCGAAACTCGAATTTTTCTAAAAAAAAATCGGAGATCGTTTTTTAGGCAAAATCGCCCAGCCCTAGACTGTTCACATACAAACATACAACAAACTAACAAGTCAATGGAATAACGCTGGCAAAAACAGTACCTCATTGGTGGAGGTATAAAAAAAATAAAAGGGGGGGGGGGGGGTGTGGCTCATGACGTCACTTCAGAAGCAGATGAATATTACATTTCTATGTAATGCAATATGAAGGAACAACAGAGGCTGAACTGCTGGAGGCTGTGCACTAGCAGTGTACTGTGAACATGTGAATATTCATAGATAGACGCCTGAGGGCCCACGTGTACACACACACACACACACACACACACTGATGTCACTAAGTAAGCATATTTCTTCCCCTGCTACAGATAACGAACACATCTATATGGAGCTGGACCAGAAACTGTCCAAGTACTGCCCCAAAGAATGGAAGAGAGAAGCCAGCAAGGTGAGAAATTATTATGTATAAACAATTACAAAACTCTTCATCTTTGTTCATGGAAACTTCTGACAGGGCTAACATAATGTAAACCATTGCGATATTATTTTTAATAAGAGCCTGACCAATCACTTACTATTTACCGTTTGAAATTTGAGTAACTTGAATATTTATCTGCATTGTATTACGGAAATACAGTTTGCCTTTCTTTATTAATCAGTGGCTTTACAGTCCTTATGTTGACAGTGTTACTCATTACAATTCTTTATTTTAATTTAGTGTTTTGCTTCTTGAATCGTTGTTTGGGTATTAAAGGTATTTGTGTTTATTTACAGTATATATCCTGTTGTGTATATCAATGTTCTTATTTCATATGTTGGCCAATACATCGGGTATTGTTTTTTAGAGCCCCTAATATCGGTATCAGTATTGGCCCCAAGAATATCAAACGGGTTGTAATTTTGATATATTAATCTACTCTAATTATTCACTTTACATACAAAAAAGGTACATAATTACCTGTACACACACATAATATAGGGAAAATTAAAAATGTATATATATATCACACATTAGCAAACTGAATATAGTATATAATATATATAGCAGGGTTCTCAACTGGTCTCACCCTGGGACCCACATTTTGCCACTGTCATTAAATCGTGACCCACTTTTTTTTAGAGTTCAACCAACCTAATAGCTGTTGAAAACACACATAAATATATATAAAATATTTTTTAAAACATAAATATATATAATTTCCTGTGCATTATGCATTTCACAGCATGCCTGTCAAAAGAAAAGTTTCTTTCAAGATAAAAGTGAAGTCCAACATTAGAGGCATTAAGTATTTACAGGTCTGCGACCCACTTTTGGGTCCCGACCCACCAGTTAAGAATCGCTGATATATAGTATATAATCGGTTTATAGAATTATTGGAATTAAAGCATTTATTGATGGTTTAGGTTGCTCTTTCTTCAATGTTTTTTGGGCCAGAAATCTGCGTTTAAAATTTATATAAAATGTTTTCCTTTATCATTCTCACAAAAGAATATGAAGGGTATATTTACACTTAATTTTGTCCATTTTTTAATCATCTACAGGTCTCTCTTTAAAATGAGACCTCACTGTCTCATTTGTATGAGTACATTTTTTTTTTAATTCTTTGCATGTGCTCACTCCACAGGGCATTGACCAGTTTGGACCGCCGATGATCATTCACTTCAGAGCGCAGTATTACGTTGAGAATGGGAGGCTCATCAGGTAATGAAACCCTATATAAACAGTTGTTAGCTCACTCTACTTCCTTTAAAATCATGCTAACGCTCTCTGCTGTGCAGTGACCGTGTGGCCAGGTACTACTACTATTGGCACTTGAGGAAACAGGTGCTGCTGTCGCAGTGTATACAAAGGGAGGAGGCGTATTTCCTCTTGGCTGCGTTCGCCCTGCAGGCTGACCTCGGCAACTTCAAACGCAACAAGCACTTTGGGAAATACTTTGAACCAGAAACGTACTTCCCCCGATGGGTAAGTAGATCAAAATAAAGAAAACGCACTATGATTTAACTGTAACACCTGATCCTCCAGACCCAGAAATGATTTACAGATGAAACACTTTAATGATGTAGAATGAATTGTGTGACCTGTTTTTAACGCATCATAAGTTCTCACTTGCTGTTTGTTCCTGTTTAAAATGAAATATTCAGTTTGTGGAACAAATGAATCAGACATTACATCTCTGCTCTCAGGTTTACATCAGATCTGGGATTTTGGGGTTGGAAGAATAATTAATGATGTTTCTGTGGACTATACGTCTAAAGCAGCGTGTTGATTATTTGTTCTGGTTCTGAAAGAAAGCTTTGACGAGGGGTTAATACTAAACCATTTGAACTAGAACGCTAGTTCAATGGTGACACTAAGTCAGTTATTTTCAACCTTGGAGACGTGACCCCATGTGGGGTCACCTGGAATTGAAATGGGGAAATGTCTTGTAATTGATTTAAAAAAACAATTATATTTTTACATTTTTTCAATGACAATATTTTTTTATATAAAAACACCACACATAATCTCAAACAACTGTATTCTTGTATACTTTCACTTTCTCAAATATACGGGTGCTTTCACACATGCCTCTTTGCTCCGCACCTTGCTTCACTTACTCGGATCCTGTTTTTGCGATATGTGAAAGGTCAGTGAAACTCTGGTGCAGAGCAAACAAGCGAACTCTGGTCCTCTGAAAAATGTAGGTCTCGGTTCGGCTCAAGCGAAGCATGGTGCGGTGAGAAAGTAGCCAGGAGCAAACATAGGACTTTACATTGAAGCGCAATTGTAAAGGAGCAACTCCATCAGTGACAGCAGCAGCCGCTGTGCCGCACGTGCGTGCCTGCCGTCACGGCAACAGGCACGAGCACACACCCGCAACTCAGTGCTCCAGCAGCAACATACAAATATCCATCCATCCATTTTCAGAGTCACTTTGTCAGCACACAAAAACAGGTCATGTTTTGTCACTCCCTTCCGTATTTCACTCATCTCTGTTTTCCCAAACTGTTCACATGATCAGCGATGGCAACACATTGGACTGCTCTGTTTTTTTCTGTGTATACATTCTCATCTCTTCACATATTACACATCCTTACCGGTAAGTTACCGGTGATATGACGGCTCTGAGCGTTGACAGATGGAGACGGAGCGGAGTCATCTCTGTGTTTATGTAAAGTATTAGCGCAGGTTGTGGCATCGTGTGATTATGGGTTATTTTGAATTATTATTAATGACTTTTCCGGATTGTTTTAGGATTTCCTTTGGAAAACATAGGAAGAGAGACTAAATATAGGGCTTGAAGGCGTGGAGGCTGAAGTATTCTGTCCAATCAGAGACCGACCATTTTGCCTGGGTGACGTAGTTCAGAAAGTTTGGTGCGCTTGGCAAATAGAATGTGTGAATGCGGACCGGACCAAATTAAAATGCAAAAATGTTGCAGATTCACCGCCTGAATCGCACCGAGTCCACCAGACTATATGTGTGAAAGCACCCTAAATCTGGTTCAAAATCAAATAAAATGTAAGTAAATAAATTAAAAGTATAAAATATTGGCAACACTTTACTTAAAGTTTTATATTATCTGTCTTTAACATGAATAATGTGTCATGAAGGCTGTTATTAACAGTGGTTTGCAAAATTATGACACCTTTGGAGTTATGTTGGCATTTTTTGGGTTAGGTGGAGGGATCTAGTGGTGTTAGGGTAATGAAGGGTTAGGGTACGACACTTAATGACAGCCTTCATGACACCTTATTCATGCTAATGACATATAATGACATGTTAGCCTTATGTATAAAACTTTAAGTTAAGTTTAAGTTAAATGTTACCAAATAATCTTTTTGTGGACTAATCCTGGCTTCTTTGTATTTGTAACACAGTATAACAAAACTTGATCAAAAACTAGTTCGAGAGGAAAAATGTCTGGAGGTGCCAGAGATTTCTGAAATAAAAATGGGGTCACGAGTCACGACCCGCGACCCAGAAAAGGTTGTGAACCACTGCACTAAGTCATACAGGAGTTAAGGTTTCTTCTCTGCTGAATCTACCACTCCCTACTTTATTTACATCATGTGGTGATGGAGAGGACAGGGTTATTAAACTGGTTACTTCATCAATGGAAAGTGTGTGTGAGTCACCATGATGTCATGCTGGTGTTATAATGGGGACTTAGACTGGAGGTCAAAGCTGCAGAAAATCAAACAACAGCTGGAAAACACACTGAAGGTTGCTTTAACAGGTGTTTCACGGTGTCAGGCATTATCATTCATTGTCTTTATTTACACTGCAATTTACAGAAGCGTATTGCATTCACTTGGAAAAAAAAAAATCAGATTTTTCTGAATAATTTATTTTTTTGGTTTGTTTTTTGGCCTATTTTTTTTCCTGTTTTTTGGACTTTTTTTTGTTTTAATGCAAAACATTTTCAGTTTTAAAAAAAATAACCAAAAAAATAAATTATTTAGAAAAAACAGACTTTTCTCAAGTAAATGTAATTTGCTTCTGTAGTATTCAGAGTGAAATTACCTTCCACTGATTATGCCGACCAAACACTCATCACAGCATGCAGAATAATCAGAACTGGGACAGCCAAGTTTATTTTTGTACCTAGAAGTAGCACACATGCACACGCTCACACTCACGCACACGCACACACGTCTAAAAACACTGCCCTCTCAACACCATTGTCCCTTTTGAATATATCTGCCACGCCCCTTTGATTGCCGTCCACTTCCTGTGCTTCTCCCTCTGCCCCCTTTATCGCGCCTCAGTGACAGGAAATTGTGAGATGATGAAGATCTAGCACAGCTCCACAGTAAAACACTCAGACGTAGGTACTTAGAATGCAGACTTCCTAAAGGGATGGTGAAAATTCCAAGCAGGTGGTTTCCTGTGTGAGTGTGTGTCTGTGTGTTGGCCCTGCAGCAGTAGTTTACCCTCAGGGATGACTCTAGTCTCTTCTATCTGTTCCTCTATCACAGGTCATAGCCAAGCGTGGCCGTGACTACATCCTCCGACACATCCCAAACATGCACAAAGACCAGTTTGCTCTCACGGCCTCAGAAGCCCACCTCAAGTACATCAAGGAGTGTGCACAGCTGGACGACGTCACTGTGCACTACTACAGACTGTACAAGGTGAGCGAGGACATTTTAACATCCACAGAAACCATAGAAGATTTATCCTTTTCTATAATGATCACATACACTGTCAGTAAATAGTAAAGGCTTTGGAATGAATAACGTCTAATTTATCTCTTCCAACAGGACAAAAAAGAGGTTGAAGCTTCTCTCACGCTGGGATTGACTTTACGTGGCATCCAGATTTTTCAGGTGCAGATTGTTTTACCCATAAAAATTCAGGCCATTACTAGTATGATTATGTTTTATTACTTATGAATGTTCATTACTTATAGCAGTGGTTCTCAAACTTGTCTTGGCTCAAGTACCCCTTTCTCTTATTTCTCAATCCAAGTACCCCCTTTGTCTGACTACAACATTTTGCTCCGAATACTATGAAACAAGTTTGGATGAACTACGGCCGGGCCCGCGGAACGTCTCTGTGCCGAATAGCACGTACCACGTTCCCGAGAATTCTGTCAAATGATTCGGTTCTACCGAGTAAAAAAATGGGGGCCCCAGGGACCCCTTGGTTGACCCCGTAGCGCATACAGAGTAATGGGCCCCATTCATATATTGGTATGTGTCAATTATTTGGTACAACCCACTGTCGCTATATTTGACTCACAAATGAATAAGAAAACGACTTTAAACGAAATTGCTAAAAAAAGGGGGTGGGCCCCCGGGTCCCTAATTGAATTGTGCAAGGCATAACCGTAATCTACTTTGAATTACCTTTGAAATGATATATCACACGACTATGTTTCCATAAATTTGGAAATTACCAGAAATGGGGGGTGGGCCCCCGGGACCCATTAAAAAAAAAACAAATAAATAAATAAAAAATTAACGAGAACTAACAGAGGAGTAGTCATTTAAAAAATGGGGCCCCTTGTTGTGACACGTACAGGGTAATGGTTCCCATTTATATATTAGTATGTGCCAATGATTCGAAACCGCCAAACGTCGTAATATTTGACTGGCAAATAAATGATAATCGGCTTTTCGTTTTTTCTTTCTTTCCCAGGGCCCCAAATCGATAATCGGACTTTGAGCTTCAATGCGTACACATCTATAGATTATAGCTACCAAATTTCAGTTTGATCCGTTCACGAATAACAGGAGTAGCGATTTAATTAGTGTACACAAGAAGAAGAAGAACAACATAGTGAGTGGCGTTTTGAGTCTTGCAGCCCAGCCTAAAAATAACTAAACAGCATAATGATGGAATTAAGTATGAGTGATAACACGCATTTTAAAGAATTTAATTTTGTAAGTAAGTGGAATGAAACAGAATTTAGTGCCTCCTGAATAGATTTATTTCTTTAGGTTTTATCGTTTACGGTCATCTCCCGCCTGGTGCGTCATTTTATTTATCATATTATTGTTTTCATTTGTAAATTTGACACTCTCTCAAGTATCCCCTGTAGTGCCATCACGTACCCCCATTCAAGAAAAGCAGACTTAAAGGACTATTTGACTTAATGGTAAATTCCACCAACATTATTAAATACAGTATATGATTCATCTTTATTGTTTCTGCTGTAACCTTTGTTTGCTCCAGTACAGCAGTGGTTTCTAACCGGGGGTACGTGTACCCCTAGGGGTACTTGGAAACATTTATGAATTTATTTTTAACATGATAAGTAATTTAATATGAAACAATTATGTTGCTTAATTTTTCTACAAAATCCTTCCTTTTATCCGCATAAAACATGTATAAATATACATCAAATGTATTTAACACTCACTGGAAATGGAAAAAAAATCAGATATAAATCAGAGTAAATGGTACAAGTTGACGTGTATAAGCCACTGCAGAACAGAGTTTAGAGGTTTTGCAGCTTTCATGATTTCTTTTAAACAAAGTCAGTCACTCAGAACTTAATGACTCCATTTAACCTTGTTTTATTTCAGTTTGTTGCTGCTAATATAAGACTTAATATTGAGCTGAAAATCATCTTTATTTACTGACTATTTATTGCAGAATGTCGGCTCGGTGAGGCAACTGTTGTATGACTTTCCATGGACCAATGTGGGAAAACTGGTGTTTGTGGTGAGTAAATGTGCGGGTTTTTTTTTTCACAAGTTCTTTGATTTTATTCAACTCATTAATTAAATTATTGTTTACAGCTGATTTTGCAGTTGGTGTTGTTTCTTGGTATTGTGTAAGTGAGACATACGTATAAGCGTATTTGTTCTTACAGGGTTCCCACGGATCTTTGAAAAGTCTTAAAAGGCATTAAATTCATGAATCTGAAAATAAGATCTTTAATTTTAACACATAAGTATGATTTCATGATTGTAATTAGTCTCACATTTCAAAATGAATGGTAACATTTTTTATTTTTATTTTTTTTTTAAATGTACATAAGATTCAAAATTGAAAATAAGGGAAGTTCTAAAGTTAATATTCGGTTTGAATAGTTGTTGTTTTCATTCAGTTGAAGAAGTATACTATATCCTGTATATAATATAATGTTAAGTTATTCCTATATTTCAAGGCAGACTTTTATATGAAGATAATGATCACGATTGTAGCAATTGCTGTATAAGACGTAGAAAGCGCACACGTGAAAGACTGGCAAACGTTCACACTATTGGAAGAAAAAAAATAAAAAAAAGGATTGTTGTTTAAAAAAAAAATATATATATATATATATATATAAATAATTTACCGTAACATTGCGCCGTCACGACAGCTGAACCAACTACAAAATAGTGAGAGTGACTTTCAACAACATGGAGAAATGTAACTTTAACAAAAACATTGCCTGTCCAATGAACATTTTTCCTAATGGTTTATATTTTTTTGTATTTTTGTTGTTTTGTAGATTTCTGGCTATTTTTGTTGTAATTTTCTGTGTTTTTAGAGCAATTTTGATTTCCTTAGCCTGTTTTATTTGTGTATTTTACTGTCAATTTGTGTATTTTTGTGTGTTTACTTTGGGGGCACAAGACACTGGAAAGTACCCTAACCCTATGTAATTGATGTGGCTTTTTTCCCCAATTGTGTTTACTGTGGAGTTGGTCTTAAATTTAATTTCAAATGGTAAAAAAAGTCTTAAAAGGTCTTGAATTTAATTGAAAGTGTCAATTTGTACGGTTGCCGTACGGACAACCCCCGGTGCTATTGGTGCGGTTAACAAAGTACAAGTACGTAGCATCTTAGGGTTAGGGTTAGGTTATAACCCTATATTGCAACAATTTTTAGGGTTAGGGTTAGATTTAGGATAAGGTTTAATCTTAGTCAAGCGACCTAAACTGGCCATTGACTGACCTATCACGTGACCTAAACTGGCCAATGAGGGGCGCTGCGTACGGATAGAATGTTGGTATCTTGATACGACAACCGTACGGATAGCCACTGACTAATTTAATTTGACTGAATTTGTAGAAACCCTGAACTCAAAAAAACTCACAATTCTGAGATTTCCCTACTTTTCATCAAGACTAAAACTTTCCATTTGTGACTCAACCTTTGTTTTTAAACACGTTGGGGAGCTCAGCTGCAGCTCACAGGTTGCCAGGTCTGGATAGGTTGATTAGTTGCTTGCTTTCGTCTGCGTCTGTCACTCTGTTGACAGTAAACACATCCTGTTGTCATCATACTTTTATTTTTTTTAAAAAAAATTTGGCACTCTGTCATATTCATGGTTGTGAGAGCGCGGCGTGGTTATGGTTTCACCAAGGATGCAAAGAGCCTCTCATAGCTCCGTCCCACCCTTCTGCTGAATAACAGGCTTTCTTCTCCACCCCACCCACGACTCACGTCATCCAACACCACTGCAGGAGCCAGCCAGCTGGAGACAGCAGAGAATCAGTGTGTGGCTCAATAAACACCAGATGTTCTCAGGATTCTTTTTGGTGGATTTTTTGGTTTGGGTTTCGGCCTTTTGAGGGAGTTTACCTCTTTGTAGGTGGCAATGGTTGTGTTTTCTCTCCTGTGATGTGTAGAATCAGCGCTGTAAAGAATACCAAATGTGTTCTAATATAAATACGCTGTGGGATTGGGCCAAACATCTTGTTGTTGGACAGTGGCCTGACACAGACACATTTCACTCTGTGTGGCCTGGGGAAAGTTATTCTATCACAGAAATAGAAAGTTTCTCATCGATATTAGATGAGTTGATCATGTTCATACAGCATGTGAACTAAGGCTCTATGGCAGGGGTGCACAATACGTCAATTGCGGAGGCATTTTGTGTCAGAAAGTCACGTATACCAGAATTGAAACCAAACAATTCAGCTTCTGACCTCAGATTGTTCATTTCCAACATCTATGAATCAGTAGAAGACCCTCCTCCAGCCCCAAAGCTGCTATTATTTTGATAGTAATAATAATATTTGTAATAGTGTAAATATTAAAATCCAAATATTTATAATTTTTCTCAACTGATTTTATGAAAAATCTACATAAATACAGGATGACTGGAGCTGCACATTCTAAGTAATCTTCTTTACATGCACACACTGCAGTTGATGTCCTGCTTAGACTCTGTGTAGCTACAGCTTCCTAAAAGCAGCAGGAGAGATAAATGTGAACCACACATACATGTCCACGTCGAACACAAAGCCTACTTAAAGCAGAACTAAGTAACTTGCGCTTAGTGCTCCGCCTATAGGTCCCTTTTGGTTTTGTCACTGTCATAAAAACTCTGCACCCCCCCACCGCCTGCCCCACCCCATAGCTACATGTGCACCTTTGCTTTCCCAAGACGGTAGCAACCGATCACTGAAAAATCCTAATACAACAGTGACACTAACTTTCACACATATAGTCCCATGTGACCATGTGAACAGTATGAGGAAGAGAGACAAGTAAAGTAAATGAATGATGTGGGAGTAATACGGAAGGTAGTGTGGAAATGTGTGTGATATGTTTGTGTGCTGACAAAGCGGCTCTGAAAATGGATGGATTGATGGATAGATGGATATTTGTGTGTGTGTGCTGCCCGATGGAGCGCTGGGTTGTGAGTGTGTGTGCGTGCCGGTTGCCGCAACGACAGTGCAATTACTGCGTGTTGCTGCTGAGCTGTCACTGCATGGAGTTGCTCCGTTTCTCGGACAAAGGTTTTCTCTGCCTTTTTTTTGCTGGCTCTGCCATGATATAAGTTTGAGAAAAGTGAATTTGTAGACAACTGTGTGCAGCCACGGGGCTGGTCATTATCTAGCATTAGTTTGTATTGGGCTGCCGTAAAGCCGTACATCTTGGTACGGTTGGAGGCAGGGAAAGTTGCAAGTGGGGTTTTCTGGCCAGAGACAGCAGGGAGAGATGAAAGACCACCCAATCACCCCATAAACACTTGTATTACCCTCACAGGGACTACGAGAAGGATTTATTATGATGAAAATATTACTTAGTTCTGCTTTAAAGTGACTTGTTGAGGAAAAATTCCAAAGTCTTGAATTGTTTAGTCTGTGTTGACGCTGACAACAGCTGTTTTGAAGTGGGAGAGGAATCCTAAACCCACCATTTTAGATTTTTTTTTCCATTTATCTGGCCAACATGTTGTCTCTGTAGGACATCAGAAGTCCCGAAAAAGTCTGAGATTCAGTGTCTGCAGGAGGAATAAAGGAGCAGATACATGAACCAACAGATAGATGATGCCAGCCTTCAGGCCTTTCTGGCAACCAGTCATACATTTCCATTTCTTTCTGATTGACTCCCATAAATCACACAGCCATGACCCACGTTCATGCCCCGTCTTTTCCTTCTTCCCTCTTTCAGGGAAAGAAGTTTGAAATCCTGCCTGACGGTCTACCATCGGCTCGTAAACTCATCTACTACACAGGCTGTCCTCTGCGCTCCCGACACCTCCTGCAGCTGCTCAGCAACAGCCACCGGCTCTACATGAACCTGCAGCCTGTCCTCAAACAAGTCCGTCGACTGGAGGAAAACGAAGGTATTCAGCAGCAACATCCCATAATTTAGCTTCTTCTGGTTTAATATTACTGAATAAAAGAGTAGATGGTAACGTATTGTAATAACACTTTAGAAATACTCTAGGTATGAATGATCTGAAATAGGGCTGAGCGATTTGGATCAAAACTCATATCTATATACCTTTTCTAAATATGGTGATATACGATATTAATCTAGATATTTTTACCTTAATAGTCCAGAAAGATAATTCAGGGTTAAATTTGCTGATGCAAAATGCCACACAGGCACATTTATTAACCACAATGGTTAACACTAGAGACTTACCGATTAATCAGTAAGGCTGATAAATGGGGCCGATTTTAGCTATTACCGATTAATCGGTCAATAGCTCGGACAATTAATCAGTCGGGCTACAATATGTAACTGATGTATGTTCTTATTTCATGTATCGATTGATAGCCGATATATCGGCTGTTTAAAACACTTCTACTTAGAGCTGGGTGATAATGGATCATAACTTATATGATATTTTTTTTAAAAATGGTGATATACAATATAAATTTCGATATCTTTAACTCATAGTCTTATCAGAAAGACAATTATTTGTTAATAAATGTTACTACTTAATAAATTACCAAACAGCTGCACAATATGTGGCTTTTCTTATATAAGGGACAGCACGTGTGAGTGAGTTCTGTAGTTTATCTTGTTAAGGGGAAGGTCTGTGTTAGGACACACTCAGTAATCCATCTAACTGTGCTTTTCATGCTATTGTGAGAAGTAGCAAAAACAGCGACTCCTAAAACAAGTATTTTAATACAAAATAAGCTTTAAAATAAAAAATATATCGATGTAAGCGATATTTTAAATTTCTATATTGCCAAAATAGAAATCTCGATATATTGCCCAGGTCTAATCTGAAAACTGATTCAGTGAGTTTACAGGAAACAGCTGATCAGCTGTAGTTTGTTTTATCTTGAACGACAGAAAAAACTTTTTAAAAAAAATCCTAAATATTTAGATGCATATACCATGTGGACTGGATTTTTTTATAGTGGTATAAAAGTAATGTAATGTGTCATAAAGTTTTAAACATCAGTGTTTCCCACAGGGCCAGAGTTTATTTGTGGTGGTCGGTTTTGGGGGGAAATTGTACATGTGCATGCGCAAAAAAAAAATAAAATAAAGAAAAACAAGTTAGAAATACACTCAACTTAAAATAAATACATTTAATTAACTGAAATATACTTCAATAAAGAAACACTTTAAGATTATAATAATAATAATAATGAGGTTAAATAAAGAAATGAGGTAACGCAGCAGCAGCTCGACACATTTATGCGTATGTTGAGTTTATATTTATATACAGGTTAATATGACATAAGTTTGAGCTGTTCCAACTTCTGGACTGGTTTGCCCACATATTTGTACTGAGAGTTCTTCATGACAACTAGGGGTGTTGTGAAAAAATCGATTTGGCGATACATCGCGATATTACGTTGTGCGATTCTTTTCTCCAACCTTTATTTAACCAGGAAAGTCTTTTCCACTGCAGGAGACATTGTATGCTCTGAAACCTGGGCATGTTGACCAGCTTGTGTTTTTTCAATAAAATCTAAAAAGAAAATTCTAACTTTCTGCATTTATTTGTTGTTTTAGGAATATACCTCAGTTATGTTGTACTAAAGTCAAAGTTGGTTTAAAAGCCACAGGCAGATTGTATGTTATTTTTTTTATTTTAAGTTGTTGACACGTGGCATGTTAAAGCCAATGTTTTGAGTGTAAAATATGCCAATAAAATATATTTCATACATAATGTTCTCATGAAGGTGTAGACATTTACAGATTAGTTGTTTCTTAAGTCATGTATATAAAAATATATCACAATTATCGGGATATCTGGTATCACGACCTATGTATCAGGATACGAATCGTATCGCCAGATGTCAGGCAATACCCACCCCTAATGAAAACTAGATATGCACCCAATTTAAAATTCTTGGCCGAAACCGAAAATGAGAAAACTTATTAGTTATGCCATTTATTAGTGCCAGTAGGCTCTGAATGTTACCAAACTCATTAAAATGAAAGCATTAATGTTGCATACATAATATTTCTGCTTCAAAAAAGAAAATATTTATTTATTATTTCAACAATACACGATATAGTATAAAATACTAAATATGTTTAAATTGACACAAATGAATGCGTGTGAAACCCTGAATATGCACGTTTATAATTAAACAAGTGTCTATTCCTTTGATCCCAGAGAAGAAGCAGTATCGGGAATCGTACATCAGCGATGCTCTTGAGCTGGACATGGATCACCTGGACAAACGGTCGCGTGCCAGCGGCAGCAGCGCGGGGAGCCTCTCCCATCACAAGCGTCTCTCTCGCCACTCCACCAACAGCCACGGCAGCTCCCACACCTCAGGCATCGAGACGGACAGCTTCAGAGCGCCAAGTCAAGCCCCACACAGGCCCCTGCGCACCTGCAGCTCATCCACAACCAGCCACGGCAGCTCACACACGTCTGGCATCGAGAGCAGCGGGAAGGAGCGTATCCTAGACGATGATGGTAGGAGTGGATAATACGCTCAGCTGGGTTATCGACTTTCAGCATTATTTATGACGTGAGCACAACAGTAGCAGCAGATTTCAGTAATTCCATAATCACAAAACAACTTTTACTCACAGTGAGCATTGTGTGAGTTTAGCTTAAATAAGTCTTGTTTACTCTCTAAATAAAGCTAAGCTAATAACAAAAGATTAGATATATTTCTGGTTCAAAGCTGAATTAACTTTCATATGGTGTCAGTAAGTGTGGACTACTTTATAGTTTTTTTTTTTTTTTTTTTTCAAAACAAAGAGAATTTCAGACCAATCTGAAAAGCCTCAAAGCATACGATAAATTAACATTTGTCTCTTAGCTTATGTAGCATTAAACATTATGATAAAATATGTTAGCATTAAACATTCTGATACATTATGTTAGCTTAGTTAGCATTCAACATTATGATGCCACATGTTAGCTTATTTAGCATTAAACATTATGATACAATATGTTAGCATTAAAAATTATGCTAAAATATGTTAGCAATGAACATTATGACACCACATTAGCTTATTTAGCATTCAACATGATACCACATGTTTGCTTATTTAGCGTTAAACATTATGATACAATATGTTAGCATTAAACATTCTGATACAATGTGTTAGCTTAGTTAGCATTAAACATTCTGATACAATATGTTAGCTTAGTTAGTGTTATGATACAATATAAGAGACTTAATTAAGTACTTAATTAAGACTAGACAACTTTGGATTTTAATTAATAGATAGTTGGTCATCTACGTACAGTATATGAGATATATATAAAGCAACATAAGAAAAACACAACCACAAGATCTTTATGAAATGATCAATGCACAAACTACAGTGTGCATTCAAGTGAGACGATGGCGGCTAGAGAGAGTTTTATGCAAATTGCGCAACATTGAAGCTTTCCTACTTTAACCAGGTCAGAGTGTGACCTCATTAAACGTCTCCTGTCACCTGCTGCTTTACCTGGCGTTAGCCAAGATGGTGCAGCTTGGCAAGCTAACGTTAGCGTGTCGTTGTTGGGAATCGATGTAATGATCTTATGGCAGTAAAACTATATCAAAGGTGTGTTAATAGTTACAATATTTTTGAAGACAACTTTTTATCTTGTGGTTTATTTTGTTTCAATTGATTTGTTTTGGCAAAACCACGTGTTACAAGGAAGACAGTCGGTTGACAATCATCAACTTAATGATGAATCTGTGAAGAACTGTACTTTGCTCAGTGGTGACATTTTAAACATGCTTTGGCAGAGATTGAGATGTTGGTGGACGACCCCAAAGACTACGAGGAGCTCCATGAGATGGTTCTGGATCAGGAGCTGTGTATCCACATCACTGAGGACATGCTTTCTATGTCACCTGAACAGACCAATGGATACTCAGGTACTCCTTAGCAATGCTTTTCTTTATTTTTTACTAAGGCCTTTAGGTGATGTAACCTCTAAAGCATTGTTCTTTGTTTAAAGGACTGATTGTAAAAGACGTCAGCTCGTCCACCTCCAGCTCCTCAGAAACAGTCGTCAAGATGAGAGGACAGAGCATTGAGTCGCTCCCACAGGTAAACCATAATCATGTTTTGGCAATATTGGTTCTTGGGTTTAACCATTTTCAAAATTGTTCCAAAGTCTTGTTCTTGAATTTTGAAATTTGTAACCCTCTGACGGCCAAATTTTGGGAAGTAAAGCTGAAGTTTTTTGTTACTGCCTTACCTTAAAGCCAAAATGAATGTAGTTAGAGAGTTACTCATGCTAGGTATAAGTCCTCCATTAATAAATACTCTATACACACTGAATAGACAAGAAATAACATTTTATTGAAAAGGGTGATTCCAAGACGAGCTTTTTCAAATTTAATTAGGTATTATGTGGGACCCGCAGTAATATTGGGACTGATATGGACACACCCCCCAACTCATTAATTTTGAGAAAATGAAGCACACTGTTTATATTGGATGGTGATTATGTTACAAAGTGGAGAATGAACACAGAGCGTTAATCAGGCCTAAAAAGAAGATCTGACCCAGTCTGAACCCAAGAGAACACGGTCCGAACCCGTCCGACCAGAATGAAGCCGTTGTCTCTTTAAGCTAGAACACGTTTCAACCCAACAGTATTCACATCTGTGTGCGCACATGTAAAATGATCCATTGCGAATGACAAGCAACTTCATGCGTTGCTACACGCTCAGTCTGGTTGAAGCTACACTGTTTATATTGGACAGTGATTACGGTTACCAAGCAGAGGATGCACACAGGCAAAATTGGGGGCAGCTAAGTGGCTGCAGGAGTCCTTGGGTAAAGATGGGAGCATCCGAGCAAATCGCCTGTATTAAATAGACGGTGCGGCTGATGTATGTGTTTCTTGGTTATGCAGATTAAAAAGAGTTAAAACAACACGGGCACACCTAGAAGTCCAACTGTGCAACAATTATTATGATGGTACTGATTAAAAAAGGAAAAACTATAGAAAAGCCCCCTACGCTGGTTGAAACACACCGTAGGGGGCGACATCACACCGTAGGGGCGACACCACACCGTAGGGGCCTCTACGCTCAACAGCGCTGGCGAGAACCCTGATTATAATGTAGCGATGTTTGTCTTCCTCACAGACGTCCTCGTGCCGAAAGCCCAAGTCGTCGACCGACCGTCACAGCCAGTCGCTAGATGACATCCGGCTCTATCAGAAGGACTGCCTGCAGTGGGCGGAGCTCTGCCAGGACACCGCCCACAGCTACACCTTCGGCTGCGCCCAGGAGCTGAGCGACAGCAGCCAGCAGGGCCTGGCCGACCAGCGTGCCGGCATGATGGGCGAGCAGCACCCCTTCCCCATTAAGAGAACCAACAAGTACTTCTCCCTGGACCTGACCAGTGAAGAGGTCCCAGAGTTCGTGGTTTGATGGTTGGAGCAGGGCTGTTTCTCTTCTGCAGAAACATTGACGTTCTTGGGGAGCCAGTGGAGAATGGGCCGGTTTCTGTTCTCATCAATAAACTGGAAACCAGTTGATGATTGTAGCTGAGCTCCGTACTTTGAGATGAACAGTGAACACTGGACTGGAGAGAACGTGTCTTCAGATTATGACCTTAGTCATAGAGGAGAAAACAAAAAGAATTGCATCCTTTTATAGAAAACGTTTATATTCAGTTTTCTTTAAACACACTGTGTCGGCCTCAAAGTGATACAAAACACACGCACACGTCACATGCATGATCTGAGCTACGAACCAAAGACACGAGAAGAAGTCCAAATGACGAGATCCATGTTCTTCCTGCGGCGTTTAAAGACAAAGGACCCATAATCCTTTGCATCACGTGAACACAGCCAGCGTGCCTTGCTCATAAGACTATGCAGGTGTTGAATCCTCGATAATCACACACCCTGGTATTTAAGCCATCTGAACACAAAGCTGTCCTTCTGCAGCTTGATCTGCTGGTTTTTCAACATCAACTCCCCAAAAGATGTTCATTTCATTCTTTTGTTGTTTTTTTAATTCAGTGAAATGTTGGAGAGATCAGGTCGAGTAAGTTTGTACGTGTTGTGACTCGAGGCCACAAAGGTTTTCCTGTGACGTGGAGCTAAAATGGAGCCGAGTTGACAGTCAGCCAAAGCAAAGCATGCGTTCATACATTCACGTACATCCTTCTTCTCGCTCGTCTGTTTCATCTTTGCCTTTTGTACGTTTTTATAAATTCCTACGGTTTTGTGTGGAGTCGAGCATTATTGTATGCAAACGCAGCATGTGACAGTATTAAGGAGTGTAGCGCTGAACCCGAGAGGCTGGTTTCAACTTCTTCCTCTCATTAGGATTCAATGATGGGGCGAAACACACTACAGGTGGTGTGATGGAGAGCAGAATGAGCAGTGTGATGATTTTTTTTTTTTTTTGTATCTGTTTTTATAGCTAAATCATTTATTTAAAGATTATTTCACAGATTTGTAAACCATTTTTTTTTTGTACCTGGATGACAGAGATCATCCAACGTCAATATTTACTTGCTCGTTTGCTTTTCGTCATTTTTTTTTTTTTTTTTTGCTTAGCGTTAACAATAGAAAAACATTTTCAGGATGTCGAACAGGACAGTTTACTAATAAGGACGACCACATTTTTACACTATAGTAACGCAACAAAGTGTGTTAAAACTGTTTTTCATTTTCGTTTTCTATAGTTGTTTTAATTTTTTCTGACGGAGCGTTTTTAAAAATGATAGATGAGGTTATTTTCACATCAGTCACATTGTACGTGCATGTGCAGAGGTGAAGACAGACCCAAAATGACTGAAAATTGTTGTTTTTCTCTCATGTCGATCTAATCGCACACAGTTTTCTTTATAATGACGATCAGTATCAAGTCGTTCTCATTTTATCGCAGCTGATATTTTATAAACTGTAACTTTTCCTAAAATGTTCACAAATCACCAGCAAACTTTCACTTTTTTTGTTTCTCTATCTTATCTATGTATCTGACAGGACATTAACATTTTGATGACTCAACAATATTTTGTTGTTTTGATAGACTGACAGCTCGGCAGCTCTAACCGCTGAGTCATCGTTCCCACTCAGCCAAAACCTTTCAACTCTTACGTTACTAAGTTGTTGTTGTTTTTTTTTTTAATAGTAGATAAGTTTTATCTCCTCATGGGTCACCTTTACTGTAAGAACAAGTTTTGCAAAACAAGGTGTTTATAAGATGCTTAATGATTTTAAACTGCTTTAAATGTCAAAACAATCTTTGTACGTACTTTTGCACACAAATAACTACTTTAGATCAGCAGCGTTTGTTTCCTATAGCATGTGTAAAGGTACACAGCCATACAGTCACTATCCCTTGGTTATTCATCATCTTCCACTCTCAGTATGAGGTCATACTTACACTTTCTGTGCTTGTGTGTGAGTGTGTGATAGTCCTTTCTGTGAAAGGATCTTCGTGCAGAAAATTAGTGATTTTTGTCAATCTGTTTAAAAAAAATATAAAAATGTATGTTATAATGAAGCCTGGTTTGTGCCTTCTTGGTACTAATGCCCTCAATATTCAATAAATAGGTACATTTATCTACCAACGCTGGAAGCTGAGTTTTTTTTCCCTACTTAATCAATGTGGATATATTGTCAAAATGAATATTGTTTTTGAGACTGCGTCCACCTTCATTAGTTTGAACAGATCTGTAGTAGTAGTCATGTTAACATTGATCATGTTTTATGTGTTTCCAATACAGAACACATGCATTACGGTGAATAAAAGGAAACAGTTTAATTTTTTATTTTTTTTTTTCTCTTGTCTGCACATGCTGTCAAAGGTCAACACTACAAGAAGTGCAATCATTATGATGCAATAAAATAAATTGATTTAGCAGTGTTACACCTAGGTGTGGGGGCTGGGAAATAGAAACATTGGGGAAGAATAGAAAGAAAAAAAAAAGGAAACACCGTTTAATGTACTTTTCTAAACACATTTTACATTAGCTCAGAGGTTCCCAACCTGTTTCAGGTCATGACCCCCATTTTTATATCACAAATGTCCAGTGACCCCAGAGACTGTTTTTCTAGAAGTAGTTTTTGATCATGTTTATTAAAGTGTGTAATAAACACAGAGTAGCCAGGATTAGTACACAAAGTGACAAGTGCACTACCTTAGATATTTTTATACTGCGTCTTATTTGAATTAGTTTTATATTTTAGAAAGTTTAAGTATAGGATCCAGTTATTTGATATTTATTGTGTGTAATATGTATTTGAAAAACATTTTTCTTTTTTTTAAATTAAAGCTGATATCTGGAGTTTCTGAGAGGACGTCTCGATGTCCCGCCCTCAACAGCTTCACTTCCTCCCACTGCCTATGCAATCTACCAGAAGCCACGCCTCTACTTTTTTGCACGCGCATTGCGGAACATAAGGTTGCATTGATATAGGTCTATGGGTCAGGTAAGAGCCAAAATCATATTTACCTGTTTGCTGTTGTGACGCGCGGCCTCGTTTCCATGCACAGTTCCGCGTTCACTTTGTTTGACAGTCTCAAAAACAGGAAGTCAAAGCCTATTGGCTGGGTGATCACGGCGATCGTTTCCATTTGTATAGGGGTTTATAGGACGAAGGAGGGACTTATATACATTAATGTATATGAATGACCACTGGCAGTAGACCATAGTAAAAGACTAGTTAGGTATTTTTTCACATTTCAAAAGAATCATATACAGATTTTTCAGAAATTCTGGATATCAGCTTTAAAAACAGAATTTTATTCCATCTTCACGTACTTTTTTTTTTTTTTTACCAATTACTAGAGATGTCAGGTGACCCCATATGGGGTCCCAACCCCAAGTTTGAAAAACCATGCTTTAACTCCTACCTTTTTCTACATTTTTTTCCTTATCATTATTATTCTTTTTGTGGTTTTCTCCATTTTATCTTTAATATCAGACACACAAGGAGGTGTGTTGAAGCTATTTTTAAGTTATACATTTTTATTTATGAAGCACTTTTCGCAGACAAAAATCACAAAGTGCTGTACAGAACAGAAGACAAGTTAAAACAACAGGAGCAACACCATAAATAATAATAATAAAACAAAGGTGAATTTACAACAACAGGAGCAGCATCGTAAAAAGAAAAGTACTAGTTAAAAAATAAATGAATTCAACCAAAAGCTTTTCTGTAAAGCAAAGTCTTCAAGTGATTCTTAAACGAGTCCACACAGTCAATCTACTGGGGAGACTGGTGAAGGTTATTACAGAGTCTGGGGGCCACAGCCTCAAACGCTAGAACTCCCCGGGTTTTAAAATGAGTTTTTGGGATTTTTAGGAGACCCTGGCCTGAAGACCGAAGGGTGCGCTCTGAAGTGTAGGGGCACAACAAGTCAGTCTGTTGCATAATGTATAGCACAACCTGCGGTCTGCAGCTGATCTCACTGTGTGACAGGACTGAGCAGTAGAGAAACCTATTCTAGTGATTCCGAGGAGCAAAATTCCACTTGACAGCATATCCAAGACAATAAGAATAATAAACAAGCATACAGTATGTTGAACAGATTATATCATATTTATTTAGAGACAAAAAGCCTCCCTTAAAAAGTCTGTCCACTCCTACAGTAAATCACCAAATCATGGCCTCCAAGATCAGCAAAGGGAACACACACAGCACAGATTATTTTAATCTTCTATAATTATTATTCATCAGAAGGTTACAGCCCACTAGCCTCATGGATTAACATGATTTAGGCCCCTTAGCTCCAGTAAAGAGTCATCTCTATTCTCTATGTATCAGCATTCCATTTTGGACAAAGTTTTGCTTCCAACTTTGTGGAAACCATTTGGGAAAGACTGTGCCCCAGTGCAGAAAGCCAGGACCATAAAGACAGGCCTTCTCATCCAACGTCGGTGCTTGACCTCATGAATGTTCTCAGATTCCCACAGAAACACTCCTGTCTTCATATAAACAGCCCTTTTAAGAAGAGTGGAAGCTGCTATGTTAAAGTCTATGTTTGTCTGTGGTTCAAACTGACATTCGTCTGAATACTTTTGTCTATATAAGGTGTCTTTTGACTAAACTCGAAGAACAATGAAAAAGTATCTAGTTTATGCTGCCCCCTGGTGTTACATATGTACATAATGTAGTTCTAGTTTTGACCAGATGGTGGAAGTGTTTCATCAAAATAGACTCCCACGTTTCTGTTTTACCAACATTAACACTTCATACTCAAAATACATCAGAGGCACAGCTGGTAAACGTACAATAATCTTTTACTTAAGAAAAATACAAATAATTGTGAGGGGGGGGGGGGGTTACAGTATTGGCTCACCTTCTTTGATAAAAGCAAAAACTACTTGTTAAACAATGTATTGGAATACAACAAAACCCTGGAAGAAAAACAAATATTTACGTTTACTTTATCCTTAACGTAACCTTCACAAAGTCTCTTATTGATTAATGTATTTTTCTTTATTAAATAAAGGTCTCTAACGTTAGCAGACAGCATGTACTGCAGAGATTTCAACTTGTATCACAGTAGGAGCCACAAACATGTGATTGTCTGATCCAAGGGCCACATCATCAACATCCGTGTCGACATTTAGAAAAATTACAATTTTGAGCATTAATCTGCAAAGATAATGGGTTTTTGTGTATTTTCGTTGTCATTTTGAGGACTTTTGATATATCTTAGTTTTTGTCAGTGTTTTTTTTAGTTGTCATTTTGGGGGGTATGTTACGAATCAAGATGACATCTTATCGCGCTAACTTCCAGGACTTAATCTGTGTGCGCTGGACTATGAAGCTCGTTAACGTTTTACGAGCAAAATCACCATGGTAACTTAGTCTGAATGGCGAGCCTGGTCGGGAGCAGGTTTTGCTCTGGCTAGGATCTTACCGAGTGATAAAGTCCCGCCTCCTGACCAATTAATCTCCGTAGAAAGCGAGCCGTCCAATAACAGGTGATGTGTGAACACGTCACTGTTTGGATCTAATCTGACATATCAGATCCACACAGCATCGATGTTTAAATATTCTCTGCAATCCTTTTATTTACCAATGACATCCTTAAGGAAAGACATAGATTTATATCTGATGGACTGGTCTACAATCAGCTGATGAAGCCTGTGTCTCGATTGTACGTGTGGATGGGTGAAGTTATATTAATTTAATGATTTCATTAGTATATGACTTCACTTGATCCGCACATACGGATCGAAACACCAGCTTCATCTGAATGCGAATCACCGACTGTTATGCGTAAAAGCGTCACATTATTTTTGATATTAATCCATTAATGGGATATCTCATGATCCAATAATATGATAAATAATCTCACGCTTTCATGCATTAACAGTGTCAGCAGCTTCGTGCCTGGGGTTCTTTCATTCCTGCATTTTCCGGAACAACAGTGTTGTTTTTGGTCTAAATTATGGATTTTAATTATTCATAATTTTAAACTTAAACACCGTTCGCGACCAAGTGATGAAGTGGATTTTAAAAGCTCCGCCTCCCGGTGCACAGCACTACTGTTGCTCTTCGCTGTCATCATGGATTTAAATTCATGATATTTATTTAATATCATAAGCTGTTCCTCCTCTGAAGACTCTCACTCTGCCAGTTTTCTCCATTGTAGTGATTGGTCAGACGCTGCAATCTCCGCCCCTTTCGTCACCCAGGCTGAAAACACTTGGCCTAAATTAGCGTGTTGCGATCGACAGTTGCAAGAGAATGTTTGGTTAGTGGAAGCCTGCTAACAGAGATTAATCCAGGATATAATTATCTGGATTCGTAGCATGGGGCATTTATGTGTGAGTGTATTTTTGTTGTAATAAAAATGTTTCATAACTGAATGCAGTTGATTGAATATTTGCATACTCCTGATTGACAAAGTCGAAGATCATTATTCAACTGCATTTTAGAAAACAAATCATTGTTTTTTTTTATCAGTAACAATTACAAATAAACTTAAAAATCATGCAATTTTTTTTTTTAAACTTACAATAAAAATACATTTGAATATAAATTCATCAAAACTACTTGAAGCAAAAATATGTTTTTTAATACACTTTTCTCGTAAAGACTTGATGAGATGCTCTCAGCAAAAGTACAACATTAGTATATATTTGTTTTAAATGAATGCACATCTAATTACCAAAACGTATTTCCTGGTATCAGGTGATGACACAGCTCACAACATAGAGCACTTTACACTGGTTCAATGCTTGGATAGTGAGAATGGAAACATTTCCACAGAGGGGAAAAAAGAGAGGTTCCTCTTCCTAAAAGTGATGGAGTTTTAAACAAAAACTCTTTACTGGTCTGGTTAAAAAACAGATCCTTCCCCCTTGAATCTGTTTGTCATGGGAAACAGACTCAATCTGTCAAAGACAGAACATTTATTAAGTACTCGAAAAAGTTACTTGGAAATAGCCAATCTGAACCAGTCCCAGCAAGACCAGAAGAAGAAACCAAGTTAGTGTCTACTACTCTCTTTGACCAACAGAGGGAGGAAAAAAAAAAAACAACCTTAAACTGTCTCTGGTTCAGTCCCAACGAGCCTTAAACTAAGAATGTCAAGGTCAGTTTAGTGGATACACAAAATGAAACCACTTACACAAGACAAGGCAATAGGCAAAAGAAAAAGATCTTTTTCATGCTGATCAAAAGCAAAACAATTGGCATATTAAGAGTCGGGAAAAGACATCGTCAACAATAGAGTTTTACTGGAAAACTCAGAGTGAGGTCTCCATCCAGAATATGCATCTTAGCTCATCAGAACCTTACAACTTCCTTTTTTTGTCTAACACATTAACAGTGAAGTGACAAATTTGAAGATAAATCCTCACCCTGTGAAATAAACCAGATCAAACATCAATAATAACTACAGAGAATATCAATCAGGACACACCGCCGTCCACTCTTCATCATATTAGTTTTAATGAAGTTGTAATCATTGGATTTATCTAAAATCAAAATCCAAGTTTTTCAAAAATCTAAATGATTTTGAACAGGGTTAGCATTGCTGCAACACAGCGATTACAAGTCAGCTCATGTTGGGACAAGTCTGTCTGAATAAGCCTTTTCACACTGAAACTGCGCATGTGCAACCGATAGGTCATCATAGGTCAAGAGGTGTAATAACGTCATAAAGCTCGGTCCATCTGTTTATATTTCCAAACTAACAGTGTTTGTCATTTTAGTCCAGTAATCTTTAGTGTTTGTATTATTCATATTAAACATATTCAGACTTGGGGGAGGACCAGTGCTTTCTGCCGATACCACTTTCCATTCGATCCAAGCACTTTTGAAAGCCAATCAGAGCAGCAGTATCGAAGCAAGGACAGTGCAAAGAGATTTCCGAGAGTGTGAAAAGGCTTAAAGGCAGGCATACACTGTGCAATTTTCGACTTGTGCGTCTATTTTGTGCGAGTCTCAGCTAAATCGTGTGTCGTGTAGTATACACGGGGTCAAGAGAAGCAATGAACACCTCTCGACCAACTCCCGATCAGCAATCGTATGGTCGTAAGGAAATCAAACATGTTTGAAATCCAGTCGCTCCTCCAGTCTGCACACAGACCGGTTTACCTTAAACTCTCACACTGCGCATGCGCAAACACCGTTGGACCGCTGTAAAATTGACAAATGTGAGCGTCTCTCCACTTCCAGGTTCTTCTTCTTTGCCGTTTTAATGGCGACTCTTCAGACTCTTCTTTTAAGTTGTACGTTGCATTTCCGGAATCAAGACCCCGACGTGTCGTGTATGAACGTACAGTGTGAGCAGTCAGAATGTGTCAAAGTGTTGGTTCGTACAGTGTGAGAACATGCATCGTGAGCTGCGTGTGTCCGCCTCCTGTTGGTCCAAAGACAAAAACATTTTTATTTCAATACAGGAGTGATTTATATCCCAGTATGGCATACAACTATCAAAAAAGACAACCAGAAAAGACCAGGGGATGACATAAGGCTCAGTTATCAGTGCTCGGGATATCCAAGTGTCCACACAAAGTCCTAGCCAACACTTGGATGAACAATCAAAAACACTGGCCCATTTTCACTTACCCAGATCTTTACAGTTACCTAATAAATGAACCCAGTGAGTAACCAGCATGGTAAAGTCCTCTCACACCATTAATTACAGCGTACTTCATGACGGAGCTACAATGGATATAAATATAACATAGTCATCTACAATGAAAACTAAAGCTACCGAGATACCCCTAAAATCCTCAAACCTCATTTCAGATCTTATTAACTGTTCACTTTCCGGTAATGAAATGTAGAGAGCACACGTAGGAATGGGACGTTATTGGAGACCAGTTTTTACCCATCCGTCCTATGAAGGAAAGTCTTTGTTTTTTCTTTTTTTTTCTTTTGGGATGATATAAAAAAAAAAAATACATCTATTATTTTATTACATTAAACAAACAACCAAAGACACAACAGCTCTTCAGCATGGTAAAACCTTTTCGGTTACAACGGGAGTCAATACGTTGTTTTACCCCAAACAAATATGGCGACTGGCGTTGCTAGGCAGAAACGTCACAACTCACCCGGATGCTTGACTTTCCAAATAGCGTTCATAAATCCAGTCCATGTTATTTATAAAACAAAAAAAAACCCAAATCCAAAAAGGCACAAAAAAAAAAAACAGGAGAGAAAATGCAGCATCACACAATGAGGGTAACAATGACAATCTTTCTGTGTCCAAACACTAAACAGTTAAGAAGTGAGGAAGCTTGATTGGGAACGAGCCACACCTGAGTGTAAAACATGAGGCAGCTAATCATTCACAACCCAAACACACTGACATCACTGGGAGGAGGAGACATAAACAGGAAATACCTGGAACACAAAGACAAGAGTTAACACATGAAACAAGAACTTAAACTAAACAGAATAAACAAAACTCAAATAGGACCACAAGGGCTAAACACAAACACCAAACACCATCAGAAAGATAAACTTCTGGTGACTAGAATCAGCTTGAATATTGTTGAAAACCCACTCGTACCTACATGCTAATGCTAATGCTATGTTCACAACAAAATGTTACAACTGCAGAACACGCTTTATTGCAACAGCAGTTGTAGAACATTCAGTAATGCCTACATGAATCTACTTCCACCCTTCACCCTTTGTTTGGTTCTTGTTGCCAGTTTGGCCAAAAAGGGGTAATAAAGGTATTTGAGTTGCATAATAAGCTTTTTTTTTGCCTCTCACATTTGGCAATTTTCAATCTGTTTTGTGGAATATTGTTGACTTGAGGCTTAAAGTTAAAGTGTGGTTTCAGTTGTTATGAAAATATATATGAATCTGACTGACTGTTCAAATATTACTAATAATAGTCAGGTTTATCCTTCCCTATAAATGGCTGGTGATGGTCACAATTAAGATAAAGAACATATTACTTCAATTTTAATTTTAATTTTCAATTTTTGCGAGAACAAAACATGTATAGACGTGACAAAAAGATTGCACTTCTTATATATAATATACAAAAAATAAAATAAATAAATCCATAGCAAAGGGATTAATGTACAATTTCAGAGAAAACATGGATGCTCGTCATCAGAGCTCCACCTCCTTCCCCTCTCACAGCTGTACAGGAAATCAGTCATCCACCATCCACTGCTGTCGCCATGGCAACAGAGAGAGAGGGGGAAATCCATTCCCTGTTGTCTGTATCGCCTTCTCCATTGGTTTCACCCTCTACGTTTCTCTTTCTCAATGAGCTGTAGCCCAAGCTGAATCTCATTATTATCTCCTCTATGTGTGTGTGTTGATTGTTCCAGAGTATTAGGTGACTGTTTGGCTCCAGCAGCAGCTGATGATGACCTCTCCATAAATCCCATGAGGCATCAGGACAGGGCCGAGCTGGGCGAGAGCAGCTGCCTGGAGCCTGGAGGAGGCAGATGGTTTCAAATCAGAGATGAAATCACCCCCCCCCCCATCCCCCCTCCTCAGCCTGCATGATGATACGCTCATAGCTTGTGTGCTCACACTCAAACGTAAACAAGGCGTGTTCCACCGACCGTCGTCCTGTTGTGCTCACACGCCGTGATCAACACAGGGCAAATGATTACTCATACTGTACGTGTGAGGTGTTAGAAACTCATGATCAGGGACAAATATTCCACTACATTATCAGCGACACCATGTAGAAGCCGTTATTCAGTCAGTGATGCTCAACATGTGGTCCTTTATGTCGTAATTTTAATTATTATTCCCCGAGAATCCTTAAAACGCCTTTTTACCTATTTCCTTTGTCCATTTTGCAACTTCCTTTGTCCCATTTTGTAAAAGTTTTTTTTTCAGATTTTAGCTATTGTCCATTTTTGCAACTTCCTTTTGACATTTTTATCCAATTTTTGTCCTTTCTTTAATTTCTTGGGCCACTTTTCATCCAAAAAAGCTATAAATATCAATAAATACTATACTTGATTCATTTCCCCCCTACATTTTGTTACACATTTTTGTCATTTTTCACTATTGTTTGCAACATTTTGCCCATTTAATTTACCCTTTGACTTTACACATGTGGACTGGGACAAATATTCAGTCCTGGTATTTTGTGACCATACCAGCCCACTGGTACATTATCAGCGACAACATGTAGAAGCTGTTATTAAGTCAGTAATGCTCAATGTGGCTTTTCATGTTCTAGAGAAAAGATTAAAAGGGGGACATTTTAAACCCCTTTTTATTTATTTCCTTTGTCCCATTTTTGCCCCTTTTCAAAGAGTTCTGACACTTTTTGTAGACTTTAGCTACCC
Source organism: Gouania willdenowi (assembly GCF_900634775.1). Classification (NCBI taxonomy): domain Eukaryota; kingdom Metazoa; phylum Chordata; class Actinopteri; order Blenniiformes; family Gobiesocidae; genus Gouania; species Gouania willdenowi. The sequence continues at coordinate 11,267,925 of NC_041065.1, forward strand.
TTTGCCAATAAATACTGCTGTTTTTCCTATTTTTTGTCCATTTTCCAGTTCTTTTTGACACCTTTACCCAAATTTTGTCCTTTCTTGAATTTTTTTGGCCACTTTTCATCCAAATAAGTTAACTTTTGCCCAATAAATACTATTTGTTTCCTTTTCACCTACATTTAGCTTCTTTATGTTCCACATTATTACTATTGTTAGCTGCATTTTGCCCTCTTTTTTTTTTTTTTTTTACTATTCTTTGCCACATTTTGCCCATTAAAGCTACCCTTTAACATTACATATCACCTGGTTCCTCCATATTTGCTCATTTTTTAGCCACTCTTGACTGCTTTTTTCCATGTTTTTGCAACTTTTGAACCATTTTTGGCCGCCTGTTAACATGTCTGCCTCCACTCTCTTGTTAAAGAAAAATAAGTGGCGGACCACACTAGCCCACTTTGGGTTGACGGCCCACCGGGACAATTCCCGATATTCCAGATGGCCAGTCCATCCCTGCTCATGTGTAATCATCAAGCCTATAGTTTATTTTTGTTTTGATCTAAAATGATAAATTTAGTTTGAATCAAATCCAAAGGAACAAAAGCAAACAAAAATGAGTTGTAAGAAAACACAGCAAAAACAGAGTTTGGGTCAAATACATTTTTAATTACAATTACATCTACAATTATCCATGTTCAATTACAACTCAATTAGCAATACGGTGACTGACATTTTTTCCAGTTACAATTAAGTTACATATATTATTTTCCCCCTGAAAGTCAATTAAAAGTACATTCTCAATTACTAAATTTTGAATTCAATTAATCACAATTACTGAGCTTTTAATAAAGAACCACATCGAAGTTAATCTTACTCTTCTGTTAGCTTTCTGTTAGCATCTCTTATGATAACGGGTCAGTTTTGATCCATGTCTTAAAACAGCTGTAAAATACTATTGGTCACCTGGTTAGGCTTCCTAATCAATGAAAATACTGCTTTTAATATTTTTGGTGTGGGCGTCTGAGCCTTTTTTCTGTCAGTATGATCCTAGATTTCAATTTTTTTTAAAAATGATCTTCAATAATAGTGACAGGTCGTGGGTAAACATAAACCATATTTTAATAATTGTTCACTACGTATGTGTAAGCCATGTAACTGTAATACGGCGCCACAGTTTTGCATTTCCTTAGATTGTTCAAATATCTTTATTTAATTACAATCAAATTACGATTACATCAGCAACAGGTTTTTTCAATTACGTTGGCAGTTTAAATTACATCATGATGACTATAATTAATTATCAATTACACAATTACAATAATAATTGCAGCAAAGCATGTATTAAACATCTGCCCATGTCCTCTCTGAGATGGATGAAAACCACTTCATAAACCAGCCTATTAACCCCTAAACAGCTGCATGACACCAACAGAGCAGATCATAAAACATAGTAATCAGATTATAAATAAGCACATCTCTGGATTTATGTCTACTCCAGTAATGTGAGGAGGGTTCAACATTGTTTATGCTCAACATGAGCACAGCCTGGACAAATGACACCAAACAGCTTTTCATCAACAGCTTCCACAGGACCTTGTATGGTTAAATAGTTTCTAAAGGTACGCTAATGTCTAGTGCCTTCTCTGCAGCCAAAACACAATCAGAAACACTGGCTAAAGTTATTACAAAAACATGCATGAATTTATTTTTCAATTTTGAGTTTTTTTTTCTTCTTGACATAGTTTCAGTTGGTTTGTTTTCATCAATTGCTTTCCTGAATTTAGATTACATTTCTGTTTATAGACATTAATAACAGTTTCGGGTGTTCATCCTTTTCTGTTCACAAATAAAAAGGCGACTATTGAAAATCCAGACAGGACCTTTGTTAAATATCTGTTTCCTTAGAAAAGACCCTCGACCTCACCTATGAAATTCATTTGACAATTGTTTAAATTAGGTTGTTGTTTTTTTTTTTTTCAATTTTCTTTTCATTTTCTTTATATATTTTCTCTCTCTTTTTATTATTTATGTATTTTTGCTTTGCAGAAAAAAAAACACATTTAAATGGCTAAAATTGTATAAACCAAAGTTGCACAGTTTTTAATTGTTGGTAAAGTGTAACTTATTATACAGAAATGCAAAACGGCTGTTTTCGTCCACATTGTAGTTGCACCACAAAATGTTTCCCACATTTTATCAATTAAAAAAAAAAAAATCACAATTACTTTTCATCCTCATAAAGTTCATTACAATTATATTCTCAATTACTAAGTATACATCTCAATTTATATTTAAAAAAAAAAATGTGGGAAAGCTTTATATGAAACATATTTTAAATAATTGTTAACTACATATGTGCAGAACTGTACATAGAACTGTAACACGGTTCCCCAGTTTTGTGTTAAATTTTATTGGGAAATTGACAAATTATCTTGCGTTACTGAGGCTCAAGAAATATTACAAATAAAAATAATAAACACTAAACAAATTAAGTAAAATACTGTTAATTAAATAAGAAGAAGAAGAAGAGGAGGAGGAGGATGAGGAGGAGGGTGGTGGTTTCTTGCAGCCTGAGCGTTGGGTTGAAGGGTGGAGACACAGTGACGAGGGAGGTGGAGAGAGAGAGAGAGAGAGAGAAGGGGAACGGCATACAGAGAGGAGTCAGTATGTGTGTGTGTGTGTGTGTCGATGTAATCAGTGTATGTGAGGGTGAGAGAGAAAGGGATCAGGGAAGAGGAGAACGTGTGGATCCCTCTCTGCTAGACTGAATGTGTTTGGCTTCACAGAAAGAGAAGATTCAAGCACAACAGCGGTATGGTTTCTGTCATTTTCTGCTGCTTGCTGTTCAATTCCTTCCTTTTTTTTTTTTTTTCTTCTTTTAAATCTTTTTTTGGTAGCATCTGGATTATTTTGCAAACCAAACAGGGTGTGTACCACTGTGCCATAGAAGCATCCATGCTGTCAGAGAGGTTAGATTGATGCTGCTGGCTGTTTTTACATCATGGAATCCCATCTTCACTCTAAAATAACCAGAAAAGCTTCTCGTTCAGAGGTGAGCAGCTGGTTATTGTCCTTCATAGATGTTTATGTATCAGGAGAATGACAGAATAGGCTCCTTTCTTCCCTCCCGATAAGTGTTGGGCAGGTCTTTGACACTGTCGTCAGAGGAATTAAGAGCATCTGTTTCAGGGGGCTGTTTGTAGACTAGGAACGATGAAAGAGGGGGAGATGAAAAAAAGAGGGCAGGGAATTGACCAAAGAAGAGGATGTGACACACAGAAGCAGCCGAGAAAACCATGCAGAGAAGAATCCTCCGGCTTCCTGTGAGGTTTTTCTGGCCACCCTAAACCCTCTCACCACATAGTGAGGAGAGAGCAGTCGACCACACACCCTCTACGTAGAGTGGAGGTATCAGGCAGATGGCGGGGAGAGGAGGGGAGGGGGTCGGTGGTTTGGTGCCGATAGTTGACAGATATACATTCATTGAAACCTTAGCTCTACATTAATGTAAAGGCCCATTATTACAAAAGCTCACTGCAGATCAGAAGTGTATCAGAGCTGGTGCTCAGGAGGGCCGTACTGAAAACAAACAGCTCCAAGGTCTAAACATTGACATCCTTCAGTTTTACAGATTATCTTAGTGTTGGAAATAGACGCCGTAAGACAGCAACGACCCTTCACACCCTGCACAGCTTCCCTAAAGTTAACGCCCCAATCATGTCAGGCTGAAAGTGTGACTAATGACTGAAGTTTGGCTTTAGTTTTCCATATTTGAGAACCAGGTCAAACCATCCCTGGGAAATAACATGATAGATGAAGCCATAGGGATGTTGTTGGGCTGATGGCATGTTGGAACTACAGTATCTGGTTCAGACAGAAAGGTATCCAGAGTGTTTATGTCCTTTGTTGAAGTGAACATTTAGTCCATCCATCCATCCAATTTCTGACCGACTTTGTCCTATTTCAGGGTTACGGGGGTCTGCCGGTGCCTATCTCCGGCTCACACTGGGCATTAGGCAGGGGTACACCCTGGACAGGGCGCCAGTCATCACAGGGCAACACATAGATAGACAAACAACCACTCACACTCACATTTAGAGACTCCAATCAACCTAACAGTCATGTTTTTGGATTGTGGGAGGAAGCCGGAGTACTCTGAGAAAACCGGGGAGAACATGCAAACTCCACACAGAAAGGACCCAAGTGTCCACTCCAGGGCTTGAATCCAGGAACTTGCTCTGAGGCTGATGTGCTAACCACTAATCCACCATGCGCATGTTCAGAGTCTTGACCGTAAATGAAGTTTCTTAAAACTTCTTGACTTTGGCCAAGCAGCAAAGCTACCACATGCTAACCTGTAGATACTCAGTATTTATGTCAAGCTTTGAAAATGATTCATTTTCCCACTAAAGTCTGTGAATTCAATTCTGACCTTGAATCATTTCTCAAGCTTCAAGCTTCTTTTATCAGAATCAGAATAGTTTTATTGTCAAGTAGAGTTTAAAGCAATACAAGGAATTTGACTAGGTGGATGGTGCGAAAAAAAACAAATACAAACAAACAAACCAAAGACTGAAGAATAATAATAATAATGCATGTAAAGGATGGATATGAGCATATATATATATATATATATATATATATATATATATATATATATATATATATATATAAGTAGTGCAGGTAGTATTGTCTTATGGTGGTGGTGATGGGGGTCAGTGGGGGACTAGGGCTGTGTTAATGTGGCAGAAAGAAAGAAACTGTAAAGAAACTATGTTTGGCTTTAACTCACATCTAACGAAAAGTTAAAATAACAGCCTGGGTTTTTATTCAGAAAAGGTTCAATCGGTGCTAAGTCCACCATGGAAACTCAAGTCTTGACCTTTGTGTCTTAAGCAAATGGCTCAAATTGTCTCGTCATGAAAACTAAGGCTTTTTTTTTTTTTTTCCTTTTTTTTAATTTTAACTTTTTCACTCTTTCGAATGCACTGAAACCAAAAACACACTTCTTCTCTCATCATCATCTCATCTCAACACCCAACTATCCCGATGAAGGCAGATGGTCACAGAAGTGCATATTCATTCTCAATGTTAATGATTATTTTTAAAATGCATTTCACAAGTACGCATTCAAACACATCTGAAATTGTGAATTGAAACCAAAGTGCAGGGGAAAATATTTCTTCAGAATAATATTTTTGCTGTTGTCACCTGATGCATTACTTTTTTCCATCATTACTCCTAAAAACAAAATTGACCAACATTCTGTATTTATTTAGCTGATTATTCTTATTTCTAACTACTTACTAAACCCAGTGCCCTAAAAGGGAATTAAAAGTTTGTTATATTCATCTTTTTTTATATAAAGTATGTTGTTTATATTTATTGCATGGTGAGTAGAAGTCTGTTTACAACTCCTGCAAATGTAAAATAAACTTCAAACCAAACATGGTGAAGAAAGTTCTGTGTGCAAAGTGCCACAAAAATACAGTTTATGTCAAGCACAGGCCAGAAAAATCACATTTCTATGTTTTACTTGTATTTTAAATACATAACTCATCACTGGAGGTTGGTGTTGATTTTTGCCCTCCTGACTCAGAAACGTACATCCTTTATGCATTTCTGTGACTGTCACCCATTGTTTCTACCCCAATACACACCAGTTACATAACAAGTGTGGTAGGTTTAAAAACTCAAAACATTGACATATAAGAAAACCATTTGGTCATTGCATTTCACACAAAAAGAAACACCCATGCCAGTCCTTAATCATTTGATTTGATAAACATTTAGGGCAAATTTGCTCCCCCCTGAGCAATAAGCTTCATCCCTGCTGCCTTTTTCACTCCCTGGGGGAAGCATCATTTCCTGGGCCACTGCATTTCCCCCTCCTCTTATCTGGGACCTAGATTAACCTCCACACACACGTGTATGTGCACACACATGCCTGTGCTGCCTACCCTCTGAGATGGTAGGATGAGCAGGACATGCTGGGGGTGGCACAGATGCCTCGCTAATCAAATGATCATGGGTGGTGATGGTCTAACGGAGACACACAGAGTGAGTTCATGTAAAGTATTTTACATCCAACAGCTCTGAGACCTACTTTTTTGTCAAGTGTGAAATGATACAAACACACATTTAAAACAATATGATGAAACTGTTGTTTTAACAAACGTTCGGTGTGTGGCTTCAGGGTATCAATACCTTCATTGAGTTCGAAAATGAGAAGCGCGGAAATATGTTTTCCGGAGTTTTTGCCCTTGTTCCGTTCTTCTTTACTGTGTTTGCGGTATCTTCAAAGGGGACAGCTTTTCTTAGAAACCGTTTAAAACAGTTAGTAATTTTAAATTCTGATGGGATACTATTTTCTTATTTATGTATATATCTAAATTCTTAGATTTAGGGCATTTAGGAAATGTTGTGAGTTATAGTGAGAACCAATCTGGCTGTGGATGTTGATGACTGTGTCTTCTTGTTTAATTCTATTGTGCTCTGTTAAAGAAGCTGACAAAAGGATCACTTTTTAACTCACGTGTCAAACTCAAGGCCCGAGGGCCAAATCTGACACCTTAGACCATCCTATTTGGTCCACAGGGGAAAGTTAAAAGACAGAAAAAACATAAATTGTCTAAATTGCCAAATAATTCAGTTGTAGTAATATATATGTAACAAATTCAATAAAGTTCTACAATATTTGGAGCAGCGCAATTTCTTCACGCTTTCATCACATGACTGCAGTCATTATAAATCTGAAATTGTTCAAAGAACTTGCGAGTGAAGGAAGTTACGTAGTCTACACGCATGTGTTGAAAGGATCTGAAAAGATCAGGCCCGTGAAAGGATCGCGCACTGACAGCCGGTTCTTCCTGACCACCCACATCGCAGATACTTCCTGTTTATAATCCGCTTCGAGAGCGGTTGCGTTCACGGCGCTCCTAATCACTCTAGGATTCGATTGGAAACGCTCCGAGACCAACAAAAACAATCACTTAGAATTTGCCTGTTTGATCCACTCTAGACTTCGTTTGCGTGTTCACTCCGCCAAAACGAGGCGGACTTTCAGAGCAAATGAATCCTTTTTAACCGCTCTAGGATCCATTGCACCATTAGAATGCATCCCCTTGGACCGCTCCTTTATGAAGTGATGATACACATCCAGGCCTGAGTCCTACAGAAAAACTATGATGGACAAAGACGCTCACAGCCACACTTGGCGTCACCTCTACAGACAAACCCAGCTTGGCTCTCTGTGTCCTATTACTTTGTCCTCATGCACAGAGTGAGATGTGTCCGTTCTCCTGTTCAAGGGCAGGGATCCGTGCTAAATTACATTCATTAGTCGATATCATCTGAATAGTGTCCGTTACAAACTCCGGAGGTCAGTGTATGTTACCCATCATTGATGTGATGGCTATAAAAACCTGTCTTACCACCACATCTCCTTTTTAACGTTAAGTTATTCCAGATCAAAGGACGATGCAGAGTTACATTACCAGTTATACTGTTGGACTTAAGTTTTTGCCAGTATAAAAGGCATCATATTGCTTATCTTTATAGATAGGAACACATTTCAAACCAAAAGGAATGAGACCAAGACTGGGATTCAACACCAATGATAAAAAACAAACAAAATTATTTGGTGTTATATACGTCCACTTGACTGAATGGTAAAGCTGCCACCCACAATCATATTTTATTAGATCATTTCATATTGTATGCCTCATAGATCAATAAACCGAACATCTTTAGGTCCAAAAAGAAAGGAAAAAGGTTGAAATAGTTTTTTTTCTTCCATTCTTACCATGATTTCTTGTGTTTCTTCGCCAGACAAGGAAGACAGGGATTCTCTTGACACTATTTTTAATCTAGCTTGTTGCCGGTATTGACCATGATATCAGAATTAAGTTTAAAAAAAAAAAACCTCTATGCACCCGTCCCTGTAGACTACTCATCCCACAATGCAAAGCGCTAAAAGCTCAACAAAAGGAGTGTTTACGGTGGAGATGAAAACTTTCCAGCAGCAATTACAACCTATACCATGGTGTATACTATGGATTTATCTGGCAAAAGATGATCGTGGGTAGCAGCTTTGATTGTAACCTGTATCGTTCTTTCTTAACCATCTTCTCAAGCAAAAAGTATGCAACAAGTTACTCGTGGTCCTACGCGCTCTGTGTTTCAGATACCATTTTTATTTATTTTCCTAAAATACAAACTAACATAAAAAACTACTGCTAATCTAGTGGGTTCATTTTTTTTACATTCCAAAACAGTTTGAACAAGAATAATACGGTTTTCTTGAGAAAGCAATGTAAAATTCATTGTATATTAAAACTCTACTTACTCCCACTCATTCCTGCAGACTTAGCCGCTCATCGGAGGGTTACAGTAAGGGATGTGCTCTTCACAACGGTTACTTCTTAGCTGATTCAATAGGAATAATAACAATTAAAAAAAAGGAATTCTCTTCAGAAGTTACTTCAAAATTAATGTAATTTGCACTGGCAATAATGGTTGTATGATGTGATAATCAAACAAATGCTTTGGTTTGCGTCTATGATTTCTATATTTTGTCATCCAGGTTTCACTTTTAGTTGATTGAAGAATTTGTTACAAAGTTGTTACTACATCTTAGTTGTCCCAACTCCCAAGTTATAGAGTAACTGAACCCCCAAATGACTTTTTCCTGATAAATCAAATGTATTTCGGTATGAAGTGTATGAAATAGTGTTGTTGATTGATTTTCGTCCAACTCTTGATATTTTAGTCATAGTATTTTAATTTAGCGTATTTTGTTGTAACAATGCAAGAGTGACTGCCCTCTATGGGTTGAACCCCAGCTATTATAATTACATTTGCTATTTGCTAAGATGGAGGCTGATGACGTTATGTAGGCAGCTTTTGTCAGAGACCACCACTGTTGGCCCCGCCTCCTTATAAAAACTAGGACCTGTAAACTCCACAATCTGGATCGAGAGATTTTTCAACAGAGAGGTATATAATAAGTATTGAGTATGTAGCTAGCGCAGCATAGATTGGTCTTTGGAGATGTTAGAGAGTGACTGGGTGTGTCCTGCTCCAGGAGCCCCGCCCCTTATCAGTTACATTTCCTGCTTAGATGCACGTCAGCCAAAACCTCAGGGTTTAGTTACTCCTGACATCTACATGGTTGTTTTTTAAGCACATCACCTTCTTCCTCTTGTTCTCAAAGGGCTTTCTTCACTCTCAGAAGGCGTTATCTCCCAATCTTACTTTTCCTACAGACCTGAACAGGCTGTTCTTTGTCTTTCCAGGTTACAGATGCTTAATCAAGGGACAATTTTTAAAATCTCTGTTCTGATTGTACACTAAGTTGGCCTCCCAGAGGACATAGCACTCTGTCCCAAATTGTGTCTTGGTGTAAAGGGAAACAAACGACAGGATCATGAGGTGTACACAGAACATAGGACACAGAAGTGAAGGGGGAGCCAAGTTGAGAGTCAGCATGTGTGGGAGTCCGCAAGAGATCGTCACTCGACAGGTCAGGAATTACATTATATTTTCCTCGCCAGGATGCTTCCTGCAGTGCTTAATCACCCTTTAAGCCAACAGCACTCAAACAGCAGCGATAATCACACGTGTAGAGCGTCTCTTCATGAAAAACAGAGTCCCCAAAATCCCAAAGGAGGGATCAAAAACGCTCCAAATGCCACGAGAAGGATAGCTTTAGGGATCGAATAGAATCAGAGGTGTTTGTCACAGGACGAGCACGCTGAGGGGGTTTAAGTCCCGTCACTAAACACCTGTCACAAGGAGTGGTGGGGGCTGAAGTTTGGAAGACAGGAGAGAAGTAGATCACCCGCCATGTTTTTCCCTTCTTGGCTGCAGTTTAAATAAAGTTCATACAAAATATATTCACTCAATCTCCTAATTCAGATTTAGCGGCTGTTTTACAACAAAATAATAATACAATGAAACTATGTTTGTGCTATACTAAGACCTCTCAATGAAGAAAAAAACTAAATATATCTAACAGTCCTCATTTTCTCTCTCTCTCTCTCTTTTCAACATTAATCAATGAAACGTTTTTTCCATAGTTCAGCTTAGAGCCTAAAGTTTTTTATCTCTAACCCGATGGGAATTTTGATCATTATACCACGGGCTCGGGCTGTTTACGCACACGCATTCACTTTGATTGACAGTCTCGGCTACAGGAAGTGGAAGCCTATTGGCTGGGCGATCGCGGCGCGATTTTCAATTTGTATAGGGGATGGGGTCTATAGGATGAAGACGGGACTTATATACATTAATGTATATGAATGACCACCGGCAGTAGATCATAGTAAAAGACTAGTTTGGTATTTTTTCGCGTTTTAAAAGAGTGATACATAAACATAGATTTCTCCGAAACTCCGTATATGAGCATTAATGGATGGATGGATGGATGGATGGATGGATGGATGGATGGATGTCTCAATGCCTCATATAGATGATGAGAATGCACTAGTTTGAAAGGATATAGAACCTGAGAAATTGAAGCTTGAAATCAGTTTCTGAGTGAGTCGTAACAAGCTGTATCGTATCGTATTGTATGAAATGTAGAACCTCAGAGGAAGGTTTTGAGCACCTTGTTTATTCTAGGAAGTTTAAAGGTTTTCATGTACTTTTGTTGTCATTTTGTATGGTTTTAGAACTTTTTTGTGTGTTATGAGTCATTTTGGGAAGTTTGTGTTGACTTTTTGGACTCATTTTTGTGTATTTTAGTTTAGTTGTTTTCTATATTTTAGTTTTTTTTTCCTTTTTTTGTAGTTCTTTTTGCATTTTGTTGTCAATTTGTGTGGGGTTTTATTTGTCTTCTTGTGCATTTTTTCTATAATAGTATTTTGTGTGTTGTGAGTCATTGTTGTGTATTTTTGTTGTCTTTTGGGGTATTTCTATAGTTGTCTTCTGTGTTTTTGGAGTAATTCCGTGTATTTTTGGTTGTATTTTGTGTAATTTCATTAACTTTTTGTGTATGTTTCTGTAATTTCCTATGCTTTTTGGCGTCATTTTGTTTATTCTTGCCATTGCTTTTTGTGTTCATTTGTCATTCTGTACATTTTACTTCAGGGGCGCACAAAACTAGACTGAGGGCCACATGTGGCCCATGTCTGCACTGATCCCCCACAACACAGCTGTGGACAGTTTTCTTTAAGAAACTCCTGTGTGTAAATGTGAATGCTGGATGAGAAGCCGGATGTTTCTGCATGAGAGTGCAAATTTTAGACAAACACTAACGTGTCACAGCACAGTCACAAGCTCCTGATCACGTGACTCAGTCTGCTTCTGACTGTTTATCATGTAAGATTATCTTTGAGAAAGGAAGGGAAAGTCAATAATGCTGATTGGTTCTAACTCGCTTAGTGTGTTTGCTGTATACACTGCTCAGCACAGAAGGTAAACAATGAAAAAATGTGAATTACCAAGATATTGATAACAAACAGTTTGAAGGTAGAACATGTATTGTTAACTTTGATCTGAAATGCAACACAGCTCATCATTTATTGTTTGCTGTAACACCTACATTTTCCCCTTGGGAATCAATTTGAATTTGAATTTTTTATTTTATTTCGGCAGTCTTCAGAAAAAACAAATAACAGAACAAACAACACTCAATTGTCTAAGCAATCAGCCGAAAGGGTGTAGGTTGAAGCAAAAGCTTATACACACCTACCCAAATATAATTAGGAAACGAATATTAGCGTTAAAGTTCTATAATTTAACCCCTGCTGTTCTTATACTCATCCTTTTCAATGTTGTTGAAATGTTTTCTCTTAAATTGTATTCCCCTTCTCTCTCCAAGAATCTTTTCTGCAACCCTCTTGGAAGTGAACCTTTACTTGCTTCATACTGTATATCATTTGGACAGTAACTCAAATGCAGTAAAACAAGTGTACAATAAAGAGTGTGCAATGCTTTTTGATCAAGAACGTGTCTTGTTTTGCACAGGACAGCAATACTCCTCACCAACTTTCCTTTGATGTATTTACTGTGTACTTTGTTCACTCGTTCTATGTTAACATTGACTATGTTTACTTTTATCCATCCATCCATTTTCTCACGCTTATCCATTGCCGGGTCGCGGGGGCAGCATCCTTAGCAGGGAGGCCCTGACTTCCCTTACCCCAGCCACTTCTTCCAGCTCCTCCGGGGGGATCCTGAGGTGTACCCAGGCCATCCTAATTAGGTGCCCAAACCAACTCATCTGGCTCTTCTCAATGTGGAGGAGGGGCTCTACTCTGAGCCCCTCCCGGATGACTAAGCTTCTCAGCCTATCTCTAGGGGAGATCCCAGCCCTAGGGAGGAAACTCATTTTGGCCGCTTGTACCCGCAATCTTGTTCTTTGGGTCATGACCCAAAGCTCATGACCAAAGGTGAGGGTAGGAACATAGATTGAGCGGTAAATCGAGAGCTTTGCCTTTCGGCTCAGCTCCCTTTTCACCACAAAGGATCGGTGCAGAGTACATATTTGAGTATATTTCTTAATCATTAATTTTACTTGTACTTAAGTTTGTTTTTAAAAAAAGTAAAGTAATTTACTACATTTGTACTCTAACCTTTTTTGATTTAAAAGGATCAACGGACATTAAAAAACCACAAAAAATTGAAATGATCAGACAACAATCGAACGCATCACATCATAGCTGACCAACCAGATTAAACATAACGCACCGTGTCAACACAGCATTGAATGCTGGTAATTTTCTCAGTATTAGAGTTCATAAATGTAGCTCCTGTATACTTAGAGTCTGAGAATATGTTTGATTTTGAATTGAATTATTGGTGTTATTTGATTTCAAAAATAATTGTACATTTTGACAAACCAAAAACCAAAATAAATTAAGTTCCATTTGTGCAAGATTTGGTCTCTTCATTTTTAAGTTTATACATGGGATGTTTACTGTATGCAAGGGAACCGTGGCAAGATTTATTACCAAAAATAAACGTGGGGGGTGAAAGTAACTATAGTAACTTTTACTTTGTGTACTATTTAATTGAGCTACTTTTTAACTTGTACTTGAGTATTTTTTGTATGACTTACTTGTACTTGAGTACAATTTTAATAAAAAAAAACAAAAAAACCAGTACTTCTACTTGATTAGGATATATCAGTACTCATTATACCTGATAATACCCTTTGAATCATACTTTTCCATTTCAGATGCTTTCTTAAGATCAAAGAACACTCCAATTGTATATTCATTTTTATTAATACTATCAGTTATTTCTGATAGTATATCTTACCTCTGCTGGCTTTTTTTTTCTTCCTTTTTTATGTGAATAACCTTTCATTCAACAGTGGAATAGAGGAATAATTTGACCTCAGTGATCCAAAGTGGTGACAGTGCACTACCCATTTCTGTTTTTCATTGCTAGAATGCTTCTGCTTAGGCATCGGGCCCTGTTGGCAGGGCTTTGCTGCTGGATTCCTCACTGCTTTATGTTGTGCAGCCATGATTTACAGCGGGTGGAATTCCCTTCCTCTGCAGAGGCGCTCATGCAGCGTAATTGGCCCATTTATCAGAAGCAGCCGAGGCCTGAGATACATATTAACAAATGCAATATAGGGGTTCCTGTGTAACGCAAGAGTTTGATAGCGACTCAGTAGTAGAAGTTTGACCTTTGTAAAAAAAAAAACTATGCCAGCAACTACTCATGCATAGCTTAGTTTGATGTGAAACTGGGTTGGTCATTTCCAACATGGACTCACAGAGAGACTGGTGGTGGTTTCACTGTAGAGTTTATGTTTTCTGTAATGTATGTTATGTTTTCTCTGGATACATCTATGATACATTATTGGAGCATTGGTAATGAGAATTGAAGCTTATGTGTGTGATTGCCCGTGACAGTCTATGTATCTGCATGGATGAATGGATGGATGGATGGATGGATGGATGGATGGATGGATGGATGGATGATGAAGACATATGAACAATTCGTTTTCTTTGGAATAAAAGAATAAATAAACGTACATTAAAGCACATTTTAACATAAATGTTGTTTTTCCAATGTTTCATTAAAATGCCAAAAATAATTATATGAAGCTTTTATGTACTGTTTAATTTCCACAAATCTTCAAATTAATCAATTCAACACATGACCTGTTGAGAGGGAATCGGGCTTCAGAATATTTTTCTTTTTTTCAAGAAAAAAAGTTAACAATACATTATTGGATTATTGGATTAATCCAATATCACATCATTCTTCCCTGTGTTAATAACTGTTTCACATGTTAGCGACTGTATATAAATCTCTTAGTGTTGCAGATGTATTGAACTTAACTATAAGTAAAAAAAAAAAAATATTAGTGCTTTCTTGTCATTCTCTTAAATTAGTTGATTATTATTGAAAAATGAGCAATTTCAACAATAACTTCCCCAAGTTGGCACTTCCACGTGTAAATAATACATATACTGTAGTATGTAAGGCACAGACAATATCCAAGCAATAAGTGACAGATATCAGTCCAGGATTGCAGGATTTCTCTCAATTGAAATGATTTTGTGACAATTTTTCAATTCATTTCTGGAAATTATAAGAAGTAATTTTAGAAAAATTTGAGATTTGAAATCACTATCAGAATCAGAATTCCTTTATTTATCCCAGAAGGAAATTGCTTTTGTTACAGCCACTCAAGAAAATATCACAAATAAAAGAATAAAACGTTAAACAAAGATGAAAGAAAGAATAAAAGTTAAATAAGTGAATAATTCAGTAAAAGACTGTTAAAAATAAGGATTAGATTCACACACATTACAGTAGAAATGACTGCAGTCATGTGATAAAAGCATAAGGGAAATTACGAGTTTCATTAAATTTGTGTATTTAGAAGAGTTGAGATATCTACAACTGAATTATTTGGTAACTTACAGAATAATTCATGTTATTTCTGTCTTTTTTTTACTTTCCCCTTTGGGCCGAATTTTGAATGGTCTAGAGGGCCGAATTTGGACCCCGGGCCTTGCGTTTGACACGTGCTCTGGACTTTGAGTTTGACACGCCTTAAACTATTGCACAAAAACTCACAAATATTTTATGTAATGCCAGTATTTCTATTTTTAACAAAGTCTTACTGTGTTTTTTCAGGTCAACTAATTTAACACAGGCTTATATGTTCTCAGATAGTGAAGAGTTTCTGTGGTTTTCTTAACTTTTCTTTGCTGTCTTCAAAACAAACTTATGACTTTACACTTTTCTTTTTATCCAAAACAAAAAAAGTGCTTGGTGTAAAAAGCAAAAAAAAAAAAAAAAGAGAGAAAAAAAACCATAATAAAAAAAGTAACAGTTGCAGCTCATTTCTTTTCTTTAAAACATACATGTTTCTTTTCCTGTCAGTGGTTTCCCTGTTGCAGAATTTGTCGGAGTGAGCTGCGACATTCTGACCCACAGTGATCAGAGGACAGAGGCTACACACAAATGCCTGGGCCTAATTTATCTGGAATGCAGGAATGAAAGTGTGCAGGCTCACTTCACGCTCTCTTTATCTCCTGTGTTTGCAGAGAGCACAGTGGACAGCAGCGGCTCAGTGAACTGCAGGCTCACGTTGGGGCAGAGAGCATTGGATTAAACCCACCAGGTAAGCCTGCATGGGAGGGTTTCATCACTGAGCTCAGACACTGACTGTGGGCAGTAGACTAGATTAGGGGTAGTCAATATTGAGCCAGTGATGTCAAAAAGTCCTTCTCTACACTACTTTTACTGTTGTTTTTTACATAAGACGTAGAAATACAGAAAAACTGAATCATTTACAGTTCCGATGAAGGCAATCCTATAAAGTAGACTTTTAAAATGAGGCTTTGCAATGAGTGCGAGTTTCTTCGACAGTGCCAGACAGTCCTTCTGCCTTATGTCACTATCTCCTCACTCAGCCCTCTCTCTGGAGATAGGAAAATGTCAGGGTGGCATTTTTGCACACACTGCTGATAAAAAGCCGGAAATGGCCACATAACTTTCTACATGCTGGTTGTGTTTGCAAATGCTGAAGGTTAAAGTGTTTTACCTGTGCTTTTTCTGTTAATGCAAACCATTTTTCTATTTCGTTTCAATAGCGCACATTGACAGAATCAGGCAATTAAACAAGATCTAAAATATTTTTTTCCCGATATTTGGCAGTTATTTGGATGTAACCTTGATTATTCACACTTTTATTTATTTATTTATTTATTTTTTAGCAATATAATACAAACAGAAAAAGCTTTAGTGGCATGTGTACATACATGTTTCCATTTGTAGCCTACATGGCTTATGACATGATATGTATTGTATTAAAATAAATAAATACACTGCTCGAAAGAGAGTGGTGTGAAGTTGGACTTATTATCTGCATTGTCATTTTTTATTCAGCTTTCAAAACGTATGTCGCTGACATTTTCCATTTTCCATACATCAGATAGACTTCCACAAATTATTTGATCAAAATAAACATGTTAGATTATTGCTCTTCTTCAGCTCTATACTATGAGTAAAAAGATTGTTTGTATATTGATTTAAATATATGAAAAATTTGTTTTAGATACTGTAACCACAATTCCTCCCAGATCATCCCCAAAATCCATCTTATTCTTTTTTTTTGACATTGTCTATCAGCTCACTAAATTTCATTTAAATATTTTAAATAGTTTGAAATATCTTTGTTCAAACATTTATTCTCTATACTGTATCTACAGTACCTTGTGAATTATCTCCAAAATCTAATTTGTTATTCATTTTGATATAGTCTATTAGCTCACCAAATTTAATCTTAATATGTTCTGAATTTTATTAGAAATCCTGCTAACAAACATCCACATTAACAGACAGACAGAAATATAAGTGGTCACAATTCTCCGTCTCATTTTGATCCATATATCTGCTCCAAACGAGTCAGAACTAACAATGGGAGAGCTGCCAATGCAAACAAACACCACCCTTTGTTTGAACTTGCTATTACGATTATTATTAGATGCATTATGTATGTTGATTTTAGTTTATTTTGTTCCCCCCCAGGTAAACAACTGTTGCAACAAGCTACTGTAGCTAGTCTCACAGTGCTCTGATGCTAGCTTACGTTCCATAGAAGAGAGTGTGTGCAATCCATTGCTTGGTTAATTCTGCTTCACAATGACAGGAAGACTGCAAAAAAAAAAAATAATAAAAAAACAACAATGCAACATTGTAGTTCCTCATAATGTCATGCCAACATGGTTAGTTTATAATTGAGAAAAGCTGCAGTGAACGTACAGCATAAATGATTGAATCTTGGTCAGTTAGCGTCGTGTTTGTATCCAGATTGTATCTGCAGTGCAAGCAGTTTCAGAGGAATTCAACCGGCATCTCTTTTTCTCAGAAGCCTTTAATTTCAAAGAAACTTGTCGAGTAAAACAAATAGTTTCTGGAAACTTTTTATTAGAGATGTTTCATCTTGATACTGCCTCATGAGACCTGATTGCCAAGGTGAAAAGTAAATGTATTTAGGGGCGGATTCACAAAGATGTGAAATAAAAGCTGGTAATCCAGTTGCTTCCCTAAATCCTTTAGTGGTGCAGTTTCCGCACCTGCTGTGCGGAATTCACTAAGATTGCAGCAATGATTAGTGCACGAACAGAACTGGTGCAGACCGCCCCTTATTTAAATGAACATTTTGCTCGTTTAATGTGGAGACGTCAGTGCACACAAGCACATTTACAAATTTGAGGCAGATGGACTTCTCTGTCTGCTGCACAAACATTTAATGATGTGGAAAACAAAAGAATCAAATAAAAATTTTTTTTTTTTTTTAAACAACTTAAAAACCAAATTATATGGCTCCTCTGCTGGGGTCTCGGGCGGGGAGCTCTCTGGGCCCTTTCCTCGGGGGGTTGGGTGCTTGGGTGTGGGTGGGTGGGGGGGGCTGGATGCTGGCGGGGGGCCTTGGGGTTGGGGGTTGGGGTCGGCGGGGGGATGCGCTGGGTGCTCGGCTGCTTGGGGCTTCCTCGGATGTGTGTGTGGGGGGCGGTGGCTGCCTCTCGGCCTGGGATCTTGGGGGCATCTGGGGGGTTGCTCGGCCGCGGGGGGGTTGCCTGGGGCTCCCTGGCCTCCGCTCTTTTTGCTGGCCTGGCTGCATCTGCGGGCCCAGGGCAGTTCCTGGGCTTGCAGTAGCGTTTTTTTTTTTTTTTTTTTTTTTTTTTTTTTTG
Organism: Gouania willdenowi; assembly: GCF_900634775.1. Lineage (NCBI taxonomy): Eukaryota > Metazoa > Chordata > Actinopteri > Blenniiformes > Gobiesocidae > Gouania > Gouania willdenowi. The sequence continues at coordinate 11,286,080 of NC_041065.1, forward strand.
CACATATGCTGGTATACGAATAACAGTCTATTCTTCCTCACCTTTTCTATTTCCTGCCTTGAGTCTCTCCTCCCTGCTCCCTTTCCCCTCCCCTTCCCCCTCCCCCTCCACTTAGGTGTAACACTGCTCTCCCTTTTTATATCCTCCCTATAATAAAAGATTTCTTACCCTTCCTTAGGGAGGGCTGGTGATGGTCACAATTAAGCAATAAAATAAATCAATGTATTTTATTGCAATAACAAAATATGCATTGCTGTCTCATCATGATTGCACTTCCTGTGGTGTTGACCTTTAACAGCATGTGCAGACAAGTAAAAAAAAAAAAAAAAAAAAATTATATTTTTTCCCCTAATTTAATGTGAGTGCTCCGTCCGGTCCTGTAACTTTGCTCTGATCAGTCCATGAAAAATAGGCAGATTTGGACAGAAACCGTCCTATTGATCAACCATTGATCTGAGTTAATATAGCTACACAGTCTGTCAATCAGTCTGCATTATTTGAAGATGACCATCTGACCATCATCCAGTGGGTCTGAGCAGCGCTGTGTCATGCACACTCTCATATGTGAACATTGTGCCATCAGTGATCACCACTGCATAAATTACGCATCTGATCCACTGATTCTGGCCTGACATCAACACGAAATGAGACTTTGACGGTCAAAACATGGAGAGAAAGACACAGACTGGAGCAGTGCGTCCAAAGCCACATCTATCCATGGTCATATTCATATATGCATCTCTGCGCACAGCGACCGTCTGCACCGCAGCCGCCGAGGCCGCACGTGCAGCTTTTTCTCTCCCTCTCTCACACACACACACACACACACCTGGAGCATTTTTTCCATCCCCGCTGTGTTTTCTGTCAACTGCGTGTGTTTGTACCTGCTTTTCAGTTGTACAATTTTTCCGTACTAAAGCAATCACCGCAAATAGTTCCAGATTTAGATTTCATGATTGCATTGCGTCCCCTGCATTAATTTATGTGCATTTCCTCCTCCCATATTTTTGCACCACCTGGGAAATCAGCCTACTATGCATATTCATTGGGGGAAACGTGCTAAATGGAATGAGGGCTCATTATTAGACGTTGAGTGAAGTTTGCACATGTTTTAATGCCACTAAACCTTTTGTGAATCCACCCCTGAGTGTACTAAAATTTAGCATCCTTTTGTGTACTTGGAGCCACACTAATCATCATATACTTCAAGTGTGTCTATGATTAGTTAACTTAAAGCTGATATCCGAAGTTTCTGAGAAATGTCTCAATGTCCCGCCCTAAACAGCCTCACTCCCTCCCACTGCCTCTGCCTTATATACATTAATGTATATGAATAACCACCGTCAGTAGACCATAGTAAAAGACTAGGTAGGTATTTTTTTGCATTTCAAAAGAATCGTATATAAACATAGATTTCTGAGAAACTCCGGATATCAGCTTTAAAGTATGCTATTTTGGAACAGCTGATTTTGTACTAGATATAGATATTTAATTGTAATTAAATTGTTTAAAAAAAGTTTAACTGGACGTGTATTTAGTGTATTTTTACGTGCTAAAGTGAAACAATTTAAAGTGTATTTAGTATGTGGTATATGTGGTATAAATGTATTAATGTATGTTAAATTAGGAACATTTCAGTGTACTTTTTTTGTATTACAAGAACATTAAAAATGTGTTAATAGTGTATTAAAAAGAATCATTATATTTTTAATATATTCTTACTGTAGTATTACTATGCTTAATTATATAATTTAATCTAATTATACCAATTACTAAAAAACATACTTTGTAAACAAACTTTATCATTACCTTGCAATTTCTTGCAAACGTGTTTCCAGTAAAAACTGAAAGACTTGTGGAAAAGAGATTGCTTTGCAGCATTGGTTGCAGATATGGCTAAATCCTGTACATTTCATAGTTTGACTGCACTACTGTAGCCATCATTTTCCAAAAATTAAAAAATAACAGAGTAGATCTGTTTTTCTGGAGGGAGGACTAAAAAAGGTACCACTCTAATGTCATGGTTTTGTCACTATGTCAGCCAATTTAAGCTGCTTCCTTTGGAGTTAAAACAATCCTAAAGCTTGCATCCAAACTTAATACTTGTTAATCAAGTTTAAAGTCAGGTTTCTGCTTTTTTTTTAATTATTATTATTATTATTATTATTATTACAGGCTTTGCAAGGCTAAGTTGTTTGCACCTGGTTTCGTGTGCACAAATGAAAGCTAGTTTTTTTTTGCCATTTGTTAACGCAATGATGAACAGATGTTTCTTATCTCGCAGTCATACGTCCATAAAGTTATATCACTCTTTTGTGCAATAGAGCGTAGCACCAATCCGCCGAATGACTTCTCCTCACAAACACTATTATCTGGCGTCCAAAGGCCCTACAAGATGATGTTCACCTCACCTCTGACTGAGAGCAGCCCTCAGCTGCAGTGCCTATAAAACATCCTGTTTATGTTCCAGTGTTAACACTGCGCAGGTCGCTGTGGCTAGTGCACATTAATCTCACACAGCTTGGTGGGACGGTTTGTGCAGCAGTTATCCAGAGATGTTCCAGTGCAGGGGAGAGGAAAACACTTCATACCAACAGGAGCAGAGACTCAATGGAAAATGTGACATTTAGTTTAGTTATAGTTTAGAGAATGGCTCATTTGATAATGGATATACAAATCTGAAAATATTTGGAAGTCACATGTTGCACACCTGATAGCCCAGAACTTTTATAGTGCTTGAAACCGTGATAAAGAAACAAAAAAGAATTGGGTAAATACATTTTTTAACATGAAAAACATTGTGGAATTATGATCTAAATCATTGTTTCTCAAACTTTTTTGGCTCAAGTCCCCCTTTCTCCTTTTTCTGAATCCAAGTATCCGCTTCGTCTAACTACATTTTGCTCAGAATACTTGAAAAAAACAACAACTATGAAGCATAATGACGGAATGAATGAGTGATCACACACATTCTAAAGAATCTTGTTTTCTGAAGAATCTAAATTCTAAAAAATCTCCCACCTGGTGTGGGACCAACACCGACTCTTTTGTTTTCAGTTCTTCTTCTAAATAAGATCAATTCCATTATCATTATTATGATGATTATTGTTAACTAACAGTGAACATTATAAAACCCCATATTTTTAATGCTTTCATTAGTACATTTTCCTTTCTCGCTCTCTTTCTCCTCTGTAGTGCCATTGCGTACCCCTAGGGGTACACGTACCCCTATTTGAGAAACACTGATCTAAATGACTGAACAAATAAATATACAAAGTTCACTTCAAAGTAACACTTTAATTGAAGTTTCATACATAAGGCTGACGTTACCCTGTCATTAGCATGAATAAGGTGTCATGAAGGTTGTTGTTAAGTGTAGTTCATTACTCTAACCCCACCGAACCCCACTGGATCCCTCCACCTAACCCAGAAAATGCCAACACAGCTCAAAATATGTAATAATTTAGCGAAAGGTGTCATAATATAGCGAACGACGCCTTCATGACTTCTTATTCATGCTAATGGCAGATAATGTCAGCCTTATGTATAAAACTTTGAGTGAAGCGTTACCAACTTTTCTTTTCTCATTGTAAGTTTTGAAAGCACAGTATGTTTAAAGTCTTAAAACAAAGCAGATGTAACAGGATTGTTTCATCCTGCGTAGGATATTTTGCAACCTCCTGTCCTCAAAATTGCTTTAGAATACTGTTGGAGTTGTGACTCTGCATTTATTCTTACACGTTTTAATGGCAAACTTTAGCAAAGCGTGTCCAAATTTTCCCCCTGTCCATTGGAACCAGTGTTACTTTTGATTTAGTTTCAGTCATAGTCTTTTGACTAAAATACAATATCAACCTGACATGACATGATATTAATGTTAAATACACACAGACAGATTTGATGTGATCAATGCGTATAGAGTTTTGATTGAATTTCATCTAGTGGGTGTGCACTGTAGCTGTTCCCACTCAACGTTCTTGAAGCCAAAATACGGCGCTTAGGGGCGCTTCCATCTTGCAAATTTGACGTCATATGGAGCCAGAGTCTGCGCAGTAGGGTATGGTGGGAGGAGCCCTGGTAACATGCCCCGCCCATTTTGCTTACTGCCCAATCATCGGCTGTCAATCATTGTCGTACATGACGTTAAATCTGGTTTTTCAACTATAACTTATTCAAAACAAACTTCATTGAAAAATGAGCACTTGAACACAATGTAGGGTGATAATAACTAATGATCACAGGTTAGGTTTGAAAAAAATTATGTGACGAGTATTTTAACTTTACAGTCTGACCCACATCCCATCCGTTAATATTGAGGAGGCGGGGCTTATGACTTATACTGCAGCCAGTCAGCAGGGGAAGCTCACTTCCCCGTGAGTGTGCGTCATCAATTATTTTTACAGTCTATGATTTCATCCCATGTGATGAAAGTCGACAAAAATATGGAATAATTTGTTATAGTTTTTGGAAACATGGATTTTTACAATTAGTCATAGTCGAGTTATAGTCACTTAAAAAATGTAGTCGACGAAAACTATGACGAACGTATTTAGTCGACAAAATGAACACTGATCGCAAAAACATTAAAGGGGAAGTGTACTATGAACTGTAAGCTACCTTTTTAAATATATATTTCTAACCTTAAATGGAGAATATAATTCAATTCAACCCTTACATTAAATACTGTTAATTACCTTACATACTAAAAAGAAAAATGAATAAAATAAACCTTATTTTACATATTTCCCTTTCTTCAAATGAAATGTCCTCATTTCAAAGAAAAATACAACAATGAATTTTTACATTTTCCAATTGCCTGAAATCTTGAGCTCATCACTTATGACAAATCCTCAGCATGTACACAAATAATGTAGAGAAGGAGCAGGTTGCAGCGTAGACGCTTTACCAGATTCACCTGATCTTTCTAAACTGCACGACAACGACAAACTCAGTGACCGTGTTTTGAAAAAGCATTCTGACCCTGAACTAAAATGCACTTCATCAGTCTCATGAGCAGATGTGCCACCCTGGAGCATCAATATTCATGCTTATCACATCGCTGAGATCAGTGGTGAGCCCACACTGAGGGGCACCGCAGTGCAAGCAGACGGATGACAGTGGGAGGCTGCACAGGGTCGATTGATCACACATCAAGGACATCTAGGTGTCCTCGCACAGCATCCACTCCATCAGAAATGTCAGGGAGAACAGGGAGTATCTGAGGATGCGACAGCAGCACCAAAAATGTTGGAGGACAGTACAGGATAGAGTTGTGCTGCTTTTCCTGCATTTTCAGGCTAAAGGAGGAAAAAGCTGCAAGCAAGAGACTGAATGTATACCTGCAGGGCTGACATGTAGTAGAAGCAGAAAAACTAGCTGAGGACAAACAAACTAAAAGATAAAGGTGTAATAGTTGAGCAAACAGCACAGTGTTGAGAGTTAGCAACTTCTTCTTCAGCGTCGACTGTAACATTAATATCATTTAGTTGACTAAAACTAGACTATAACTAAAATAGACCTGATGACTTAACTAGGTTGCATTGTAGTCAAAAGACAATGGCTGCGTCCAAAAAGTTCCTCCTATCTCCTTTCCTATCCACTGATGAAGTGCATTTTAGTTCAGGGTCAGAATGCTTTTTCAAAACACGGTCACTGAGTTTGTCGTTGTCGTGCAGTTTAGAAAGATCAGGTAAATCTGGTAAAGCATCTACGCTGCAACCTGCTCCTTCTCTGCATTATTTGTGTACATGCTGAGGATTTGTCATAAGTGATGAGCTCAAGATTTCAGGCAATTGGAAAATGTAAAAATTCATTGTTGTATTTTTCTTTGAAATGAGGACATTTCATTTGAAGAAAGGGAAATATGTAAAATAAGGTTTATTTTATTCATTTTTCTTTTTAGTATGTAAGGTAATTAACAGTATTTAATGTAAGGGTTGATTTGAATTATATTCTCCATTTAAGGTTAGAAATATATATTTAAAAAGGTAGCTTACAGTTCATAGTACACTTTCCCTTTAATGTTTTTGCGATCAGTGTTCATTTTGTCGACTAAATACTTTCGTCATAGTTTTCGTCGACTACATTTTTTAAGTGACTAAAACTCGACTATGACTAATTGTAAAAATCCATGCTACCAAAAACTATAACAAATTATTTCATATTTTTGTCGACTTTCATCACATGGGATGAAATCATAGACTGTAAAAATAATTGATGACGCACACTCACCTTTCCTATCCACTTTTCTATAATCCTGTGGATAGCATCACAGGGTTAAGGAAAGGTGTTAGGAGAGGAGTTAGGAAAAGGCCATCACGTTTGTTTAGACCAGCGATTCTCAACTGGTGGGTCAGGACCCAAAAGTGGGTCACGGACCTGTACTGAGTGGGTTGCGGACGGCTGGTCAAAAATAAATAAATACTTAATATGTCTCGAGTTGGACTTGTCTTTAATTTTGAAAGAAACTTTTCATTTGTCATATTGTATATGTGTGTTTTCAACAGCTATTTTTGATAAACTGGGTCATGATTTAATGACCGTGGCAGAATGTGGGTCCAAAGGTGAGACAAGTTGAGAACCCCCGGTTTAGACAATGTTGGTTTTAGACAGTCATCATGAGTCTCCAAGCACTTGGGTGTGCGTGTCCCTTTAAATGTTATCGCCGCAAGGAATTGTGGGTCAGCATTATCTTGTCTCCTTTGGTAAAGGATGCATCAGTGTTTCCTAGGCTACAGGAGGTAAAAAAAAGGAAGCACTGAGCCTCTTTTTCTGAGCTTAAAGAGAACTTGGACGCTCTTTATCATGGCCGCCACTTAAACACTTCCAGGGGTGAAGGAACAGTTGTAGGAAGATGAGATGAGTTATTATCAATGGGTTATATAACTAAGAATATTAATTATGATTATTAATATTACTTCAAATTTGCGGGGTGCCACTCCTTTTAACAGGAGAAATATGTCTAAGTTTTAGACTAAACTCATCAATGTGAAACCAGGGAAAAGTGAATTCTACCAGACATCTACACCATCATCACAGCTTTAATGAATCAGAGGAATCAAATATTATGTTTAACCTTTTATTCAAAAGTCAACAATTAACACAGTCAAATATCAATTGAAATGGGATAATTAAATCATGATAAAATGCATTTCTAGGCTAATAAAAGTGAGGATTATATGTAATAAAGTGAAATCACTAATCTAGGAGGATGCTAGTCTACTAAATATTGAATAAAAATGCAGGATACATATTCAATAATAAGATCATAAAATCAAAGAATAAAATAAAGAGAGCTCATAACAAAGAGAGGAGGACGGACAAGGGGGAGACGAACAAACATGAATGAGATGTACTGTGTGTGTAGCATGTTGTTAATGCGTGTAAGTTTGTAGTTATGGAAATATGTATGTGATCTATTGTAGATGAAAGTTGCTGATGAGAGTTCATTCTTGTACCTTGAAGATGTCAGGGTTGGACCTGGAGGTGCTGTTTGAGAAATGCAGCAGGACGTGCCACCGTTGGTTCTGTTTCGGTTCAACAGAGTGTAGCCCCTTCAGCCGATCCGGGCGGTTAGGCCTTCGCAGCTGGCTTAGAGAATGGCTCTTGGCTAACCCCAACGGGTCGCGGGCCGGGCTTCCTTTCGGCTGTTACGCACGTCACTAGATGCTGTATTCGTCCTGAACCAAGCAGCTGTTGATTACAAAATCTAACTGTTTCAACTAAAAATAAAAATGAAATGAAAGACTGGAAACATGAGGGAAGACGGGTGAGCATGAACGCCCGCGTCCAAAACTATAGTTTCTAGTCGCGCGTCTTTTTTTAAAGGACGTTTGGCGACGCCTTTTGGATGAGGCGTCTGGGTGGATCCTTCTGTGATCATGTCGGTGATTGGTCAATGTCTCTGCTTTCAGCTTGTGGGTGTGTCTTGGGTGTGTGTAAGTGTAAGACAGAGACAGACAACAAGGGATGATTCTAAACATAAAAGAATGCCTAATAATTAATTCCACATATTTCAAAACATCTTTTCAACATCATATCCTGAAATATCATGTATTACGAAAGGGTTTGATACCAAACATGACTGGAAAATATCCTAGAATCACTTTAGGAATTAATTAATGCATTTTACCTGTAATTACTCATAGACATAAATATCAAAAATCATGTTATGCCTCCTCTTAACTATATGGTTTCCGTAGATACCTCAAACTAACGTTTGTGATGTTTTCTGGTATTTTTAAGCACTTTTAAATGATAAACACTTTAAAATAGCATTCTGTTGGTTATTGCATTACATGAAACGAGTGTGATCGAACAGACAATATTTGCAATTTCAATTTCTGTAGAAATCATTCCAAAAATGTTTTCATTTGTAACTTTCAAACATGATACAATTTCTTTGTTCTCCTTTCCTCCCGTGGAGACATCTCAGTGAGGTGCCTGGATAGTGTTCTCCTGTGACATTTCACCACAGGGGGTCAGAGGGCATTGGGACCGTTCTTTGAACTTATAGCATCCCACAGTATCTGTTTGATAAGGGGGAGAAGAGGGATGTTCTTCTTTTGATCATAAATGTCGCAGGGAGGTAATATAGGGAAAAACTGTCCTTGGATTCTCTGGTCCTTTTGTTTGGCCGGAAGGGGAGTCGTAAAAGAAGGGTTCATACTACGTACTTCAAATAGCTGGTTCAGTCTTAGCGGCTCCGGTATTGAGTTCACAGACCACATAGTGGGGTTAGTCCTGCATCTCAGAGTTACGGGGGCAGTTGTGTTTACACAGTTCGTGATAACACAAAAACAGGCTCCTTGGTTAATTCTTGCTAGCAAAGGGGGAGGCTTTACGCTTGATGTGGTTTGTTTCCTACACAGTGCATAGGAAAGGAGATAGGAGGGAATATTCGGACGCAGCCAGTGACTAAAACTAAATCAAAAGTTGCTGTCAAACGAACACTGACTTGTGTGTAAGTTTAATAAAGTCACTGTCGATTGTTCACCCTGTTTAATCTTATGGGCTGGACAACATGCTTTTTCATTTTAGTGTTGTGATGTCACATGTCTCAGCCTTTAAAAACATAAACTTTAAAATTATAGGTATTATTAATATTATTGGCAACACGTTACTTGAAGTTTTATACATAAGGCTGACATTAAGGTGTCATTATCTGTCATTAGCATAAATAAGATGTCATGAAGGTTGTCATTAAGTGTTGTTTGCTAAATTATGACACCTTTGGAGCTATGTTGGCATTAATTGGGTTAGGTGGGGGGATGTAGTGGGGTTAGGTAGGATACGGGACTAGAGGGACTGTTTTCAGGAAACCTTATTCTGTTTAAAACTTCTCTTTAATATGTGTATACACAACTTCATTCTAAAACCAAATAATTAAAATTTAAAATAAATGAAATGTTAGACATCCTAAACTAACTTTGAATTTGAAGGGCTCAGACAAGGGACTCAAGGAAAAGTGATGTCTGACACCCTGTAAAACGTGATTAAAAGCAAACTTTAAGAATTCATAAAGGAAACATAAAATAATTAAAATTTCTAAAATTAATTAAAGTGCTAAGTTGGGGGAGGGGTTAGGGTAATGGCCAGGGACGAAAGGGTAGGGTTAGAATAGAGCTCTCCACATTAGTCTCCCCTCCGCTGTGTGGGCCCATCTATGGGTGTGGTGACAACCTTCACCTGGGACATAAATCATTTCTGTTTGTTTAAAATCATAATTAAAAAAAAATAGGAAGAGAAGGATAAATAATACATTTGACAATACATTTAAAAAATATATATGTGTATAAAATATCAATTTAAATTATAAAAAGGTATTGTTTCTAACCAGGGACAGGCTAAATCAACCGAGGGTCAACTGAGGGTCTGTAAGCCCCTTTTCAAAATAAGACTTCAAACCCTAAACCTAACCCTAAGTTATGGGTACATTTCTCACTAGAAATGTCATAAAAACAATTGTAAAGCCACAATCTATCTTGAAATAAGGCAATTTGCCACAAGTCGACCCTTGGCGTCATATATTGACGCCAAAAGGGTATCCCGTGCGGCGTGCATCGAATACTGATGCTAAAAGGTTCCTTCCCGAACGTCAATATGTGACGAGTTGGGAGTGATAATGTGTTGGCTAATTGTGTGAGGGTCCTAAAATGCGATCAAGGGGAGCCATGGGGCCCTAGTGGGGATGGGGTTAGGGTTAGTGTTAGGGTTAGTGTTAGGGTTATGGTTAGGGGTTAGGGTTAGGGTTAATGACAGCTTTAATGACAGCTTTAATGACACCTTATTCATGCTAATGACAGATGTCATGTCATAATAATGACAGCGTAATGTCAGCCTTTATGTATACATATATTATATTTTTTGAATTAGGTGCTTTAATTCCTGACACCTATGAGGGTGCTTATCAGTGTATGTGTTTTAGATATAGTAGTGGACAAAGCATTGCTTCCTCCTCCTCCTCCTCGTCCTCCTCCACCACCACCCACCATCTTTGCCTCCCCCTGACTATCAGGGGCTGCCTAGCAACTGACACCATAAATAATGTGTGTGCGTGTGTTCGGTGCACACGTGCACGCATGTGACAAATATAAAGGGTATTTTTCTCCCCAGTCCAGCTTACATGCCTGTTCCAGTGTGTTAACTGGGAAATAACATAAGAGACATTTTTGAAGCTTCTGAATCTCTTCCACACAGGCAGAGCACAGCAGAGCTGACAGACAGCACCAATGGCAAGCAATAACACGGCCAGCATTGCACAAGCCAGGAAGCTGGTGGAGCAGCTGAAGATGGAAGCTAACATTGACAGGATAAAGGTGAGGATCTGGGTTCCTCTTGAAGTTATACAATCCCGTAAAAGAGTATATGGGAAATTCTATGTGCAATTAAAAAAAAAACAGTATCTCAAGATTTTGTTTTTGTTATTGATATCACAATGATGGTTAGTAGCTTTTCTTGGTATTTGATATATTTAAGATGGCAAAGATGGAAAGTTAGCACCTGGTGACCTAGTATTAATCCTGCGGTAAAGAAAACCAGCAGATATATCATTATGAAAAAACACACGATAGAAACCAGTTAAAAGTCATTTTGCAACATGACACTGTCAGGAAAATGAATGTTTCTGTTTTCGATTTGATTGGAAGTTATTTTGTGTTATGGTTACGGTGACAAATTCCATTGGCATACATTGGTTTGCAATTCGTTCCAGGGAGCTTGACACAGATTTGTGCCGTGCATCATTCATTCCATGAGTCACTAAAACTATGAGGAAATCAGGTTGCCAGCCATGCACGAAAAATGACATTGTCATTTTCATGACAGTTTCAGGATTACTGTGAGACTGAGCTGCATTTTGACTCCATCCACTGTCATCCACACGCCCATGGGGTTGTATAAATGGTATTTAAAGGGATCCCTCCCTGTTTTTAGAAATTTGGCCTAAAATCTTTAAAATGTACTTAATAGAAGATCTAAGTCACAAAAACCCTAAGAATAGAAGCCCTTTTGGGTGGGGGTCCTTCAGCAGTTCGTAATCATTTAACTTCGGCCATCAGAGTGCAGTTAAGGGGAAGTAAAGGTCCCTTAGGAGAGCTCTTCTTCTCTGCTTCATTGTCTACTATGAAACCACAGAGTTGGAACTGTGTGACATGTTCAATCATGTGATTCCAAGATGGCTTGAACTGTAAAGTAGTCCCTGTCAGTATTCGATCCTTTCACGGGCGCGAACCTTCCGGAGTCTTTCAACGCATGCGTGGAGACTACATCACTTCCTTTACTAGCAATCTTTACGACAGAGCTCCTGGGACGTGATATTTGGATGTTAACCGACCATACGACGTTCGTTAAATATTTCAACAGTACACGTGTTTTTGTGGTGTTTTGAATTGTTCATTTGAAAAAAAATGGAGACAAAAAGGAAAATCCACCGCCTGACGATATTTACAAAAATGTATTAAAAAACAAAACAAACATTGACGATCAAAAACCAAACAGAAAATAAAATAAAAACCAAAATAAATCGGAATTCATTCAAGACATACAATTCTAATTATTTTTAAAAAGCAGGGTTTCAACCTTTTAAATAGTGCACAAACTGCTGTAAAATAGGCCGACCGGATATAGACGCGTTTCGCGCATTCGTTGAAGGAATCCAAAAGGAACGGGCCCGTGAAAGGATTGGGCACTGACAGTCCTATTTTTTAAAAGGCAATAGAAATGAATATGGTGCATAATAATGCATTTTGTGAGTACATTTCAAAGAATTTTGGCCAAACTTGTAAAAATAGTGGAGGATCCCTTTAAGATAAACTTACGCTTTTGTTAGAAGATTAGATTTAGAGCTAATAGCTTGCCTGTTTTAGATGGCGAGCAATATTTAGAAAGGATTTACGAGATGAACCTAATTAAATCTAATATCTATGGAAAATACATTTCTTTATACCCATCTGCACAGATTTCAGAGCCAAATTTGGAACAAGAAGTTACCAATTTGACACACAGGCATTAATACAAAACATCAACCTAGCATCTCGTGGTTGTGGTTGTTATGACAGGAATTTGAACCATGAAAGAAGAGGCTGCGTGCAGGACAAAGTATTCTCCTCTTCATTGGGACAGAACTCACCATTGTCTGTTTCTCAACATAATCACAAATTAATTGAACATGCTGCTTAAAATGTGGGCCCCCTTCTCACACTGCACATCAAGGCCTTTGCTAACCTTTCAAATGATCCTTTTTAATTTGTCATGAGCACTATTTATCTTTGAATTATTAAGCAACATTTCATTACAAAACATTAGCATGAAAATATGAGAAAGTCTCATGAATTGTCAACTTTATTGGCAAACAACATGTGACTCATGAGTCTCACAAGTTGAACAGCCTGTGGTTGGGTATTGGCATTGTCTCATTCCACAAAATAAATGTGTTTTTGAAAACAAACACACAAAAATCAAAAACAGAAAGCTACAAAGAAATCATAATTCCCAAGGAATTTATAACACTTTACTTGAATCTTTATACATAAGGCTGACATTACGCTGTTATAAACTGTCATGAGCATGAATAAGGCCGGTGTCATTAAGCTGCCATTAATTGTTGTTCTCCAAATCAGGACACCTTTGGAGTTATGTTGTAATTTTTTAGGTTAGGTGGAGGGATCTAGTGGGGTTAGGTAAGGTTAGGGTTAGGCTTAGGGTTAAGGGTTAGGCTTAAGGTTAGGTAGGGTTAAGGTTAGGGTTAGGGTTACGGTTAGGCTTAGGGTTAAGGGTTAGGGTTAAGGTTAGGTAGGGTTAGGGTTAGGGTCAAATGATTAAGTCACCATCAAACTCTGCAGAAGCCTGATAATGATCCTGGTCATTTCAATCAGGTGTGTTGGAAGAGGGAAACATCTAAAACATGCTGGAGAGGTGCTCTTGAGGACCAGGATTGGGCACCCCTGGGTTAGGGTACCAAAGGGTTAGGGTTAGGTTAACGAAGACACTTAATAGCTGGGTTTCCATTACAGATTTTTGTAAAATAAAAAACTTGTTTCTAAATGTTGACAAAGTATGATTGCACTTTGAACGTGTTTCCGTTCTTTTAAGCAGGAGCCTCGTAACTCTTGTGCAACCTTTGCTGCAGGACCATGGACATTCAGAACTTCCTTACAACACTCCGCATTCCTTTTGTTGTTTCACGTCTAATGTGGCAGTAATCATTTTTAAGTCTAATACTTAGAAATGTCCCGGTCTCCTCTTCTGTTTACAGGTACCTCGTCATGTTTTCTCAGAGAAGTGGTCATGTGACCAGATGCCTCACACCATGTGGCCATTTATATCTGAAATATTTCCTCTTGAAAGCGTAAAAATTTTTTTTTTTTTTTTTTTTTTTAATCAAAATTCAGGTGTTTCCATCACTAGCTTTTATTGCGCTATTTAGATTTTACGCATTTCCAAGGATAATGGAAACACAGCCGATGACAGCCTTCATGACACTATATTCATGCTAATAACAGGTGTCTTGTCATAAAAATGACAGTGTAATGTCAGTTTAAAACTTCAAGTAAAGTGTTACAGAATTTCATCTGTTTTTAAAAAAATCAGCTGATCAGGTTTGGTTGTGGAAGGATCCAAGTTTCCCTGTTCTTCTTTTTTCTGTGCTTCTTGTTGTGTAATGATGTGGCTCTATCTTTGTATTTGCAGGTGTCCAAAGCAGCAGCAGACCTGATGTCATACTGCGAAGCTCATGCCAAAGAGGACCCTCTGTTGTCGCCCGTGCCAGCGTCAGAGAACCCGTTCAGAGAGAAGAAGTTCTTCTGCGTCATCCTGTAATCTCGACCTGGCCCATCAGAAGTCTGCTTAGAGTGGGACTTTGAACTCAGACGTTCAAAATGCATAGAAGTCTTTTAGTGGGAGGGTACGACCAATACTGCCCTCTATCTGTCCTCTGTGCTGTGCGGAGGCAAATTTGAACACCACAGAGTTAAATTGTAATCATTAAAGGGTTGTGATTGTGTGCGGGATGTTGAAGGGTTCTGTGCTATTGGATGAGGATAACAGCCACAGATGTGTTGGATGACTAGTTAACTGGCCAAGTCTTCAGGTCAGGATGTGTACAAACAAAAACAATTGTTAAAATGAACCTAATCATATTTTGTGATGTTTCTTTTGGGACTTCCAGACATTTTTTTTTAAATGTTTTGTAGGCAAAATAAACCCAATGGGACAGCAAGGAAAACCCCAATAACAAATAGACAATACATGATTATTGGAATTGATTTATTTTGTGTTTCTTCCAACTTTACCTTGACCTGTTTCTATCCTTTCATGTGATTGCTGAAGTCTTTCTTTATTAACACTAAGAGGTTAGTGAACACTCTTTACAATGGGATGTTGAACCAGTTGGACTAGGTGACTCTATTTACACCTTTACCATTCTGAAAACCAGTCTGTGTATCAATATCTATCTGACAAATGTGATGCAGTTTGTCTCCTTCAGATACAAAACCTCTTTCTACTGTTTGTATAAAACGACTAGCGAGTAAACTGTGCTGTGCTGTGAGGTCTGAAAGTTTGTCTTTTATTATTTATTGCATGAAAAGGTAAAAAAAAAAAAAAAAAAAAGAAAAGAAAAACTTTTTTACTTTTGTGAAGCAAGGACGGACATCGATCTCGAATTTCAATATCAAAACAAAGCTGACCCAATGCATATTCAGCAAGAATGACAATCAAAAACACAACCATGACAGAAATAGCATGGTTTATTAGAAAATATTTAGTTTAATTTCATCTTTAGCAATTTGAGAGGAAAAGTTATTCTGGAAAAAGCGCTAAAACAAATGCCAAAAATATATGTATAATGTAAGTTTTCAGCATATTTTTTTTTAAAAACTAATATGCGTAAGTGGTTCTGATTTTTTTTTTTTTTTGCAGAATATGAACATGTATTAGTCATCAGAGGCTTCAAAAGGCTAAATCCTATCATTTTAAGGTTGTCATGACTAGAAGTGAAGGAGATTAGGAATTTCTTCATCCAATTTGGAAAAAAATGTGGACGCCAAACAGCATCTTGCATGGGGCTCCAGAAATAGAAATGCCTCTGCTATTATTGGGACTAAAAGACATCTTGCAGTAATTGTGAAAGGAGTTTTTTGCTTATCTGTGGAAAAATGGCAATTTGCTGCCATCTACAGGAATTTAAGTGATATATACCCAATACAATACTTCCACCTTTTCTATGAGACTTAGTGGTAACAAAGAGGAAAAGCCATGTAAACAGGGCTTATTGTCAAAATATCAAATGCAGAGACAGACAAACAGGCCTGGGGCTTACCGTAGCTTCACCAGATGTGTTTGGGGTTCACAATTAATCTACATCTACGGGTGTGGATTTGCTGCTTTTAGTAGCCAAAACATGGTGAAGTCATTACTTGTGGCCTTCAGTAGGTGTTATCTAATACAGATTTCCATGGAGCCGGCCTGTGCTTTGGGCTTTAAGGTCACTCTGACCACAACTATGAGAAGAGGTTATAGATCACAGCAAGAAATAGACAAAGAGGTTCTCAAATGTATCTTATTCAACAAGAACCCTATGGTGCCTTAGTGGTTAGCACGTCTGCCTCACAGTAAGAGTTCAAACCCTGGGGTGGACACTTGGGTCATTTCTGTGTGGAGTTTTCATATTTTCTCCGGGTACTCCGGCTTCTTCCCACAATCTAAAAACATGACCGATAGATTGATTGGAGTCTAGGAGTGTCCAGGGTGTACCCCAGCCTTGTGCCCAGTGTGACCCAGGGTCTGAAGATGGATGGATAAAGATATTATAGCCCGTGCAGTGTGCATGCAGTATGGGTCTCCAAAATACTTCCGGATGTTTCTGGTGTCTTAAAATAGCAAATAGCTATAAGCTGACCAAGAGCTCTTTGCTGGTCCTGGCCTATATGGGGGGCCTAAGATACCAACCAAAATACCTTAACTATATCTTCTCTTTGGCTAATCTTAGACACCCAGCTCATCATCTATCCATCCATTAGTATCCATCTATCCATCCAGTAGTTGGGCGCTAGGCGTGGGACCTGCTGAGGTACACCAGTCCATTGCAGAGCTAACACAAAGACAGACAAGTACTCAGTCCTACGGACATACAACCTAGACATTCCAGTCAACTTTACAGTAATGTTTTTGGATGGTGAGAGGAAACCTTAGTACCAGAAGAAAACCCATGCTTGCAAGGAGAGCATGCAAACACCACAGAGAAATTGACTGAACCCAGGTACTTCTTGTTGTGAGGTATATGTGCTCACCACTACACTACGATGGGAAGAAAAGAAAAAAAAGAATGTCAGAAGTGGGATTCGAACCCACGCCTCCAGAGGAGACTGCGACCTGAACGCAGCGCCTTAGACCGCTCGGCCATCCTGACTGGAAGATCATATCTGGTATTTGCTTATTTTAACACCGGCATAAACCAGCGTTGGATTAACCCTGCCTAGACTGGCATTGGCCCAATCCTGCCCTGCCCAGACTGGCATTGCAAGTTACAATGTCAACAACATCGGTTTCACATACAGTCAAATGAGTATCTGTTGGCATGTACAGTAGCTTTTAGCTTTGTAGGATAGCTCCGAGCAGCGGATCGTTCATTCCCTGCCACAGAAACGGTGAGTACTCAATGTTTGGGTGTAATACTTTGCAACCTAACCCACGAGCTAAAGCTAATGCTAACAAATAAACAAATAATCAAGGTTTCTAAAAAAACAAAAGTAAAAAAACGGCAAATCATAATTGTGAGTTAGTAACGTCATAATTATGAGTTAGTAAATCATAATTATGAGATGCAAACTGAGCAGTCTACCGACACTGACTGTTACCATTAATAACTACACTTTGAATAATACTGCATTTAAAACACGTACTCTGGCTGTTTATTTGGTTCTCATGGTTCATAGTGTAGAAAATAGTTGAAGTACACGAATACGTTTTTATTGCAAAATGATTCAGTCACATTTTTGTATGTTTCTTTTCAAATTGGAATGAATATTTTTCTCATAATTATTATTTTCTAGCTCATAATCATGAATTGCCATATTTATTTATTTTTATTTGTTAAATGGTGGCCTCCAGAGGAGACTGCGGCCGCTCGGCCATCCTGACTGGAAGCTCTCACCCGGTATGAGCTGGTTTTATCCCCGGCTTAAACTCGCGTCTTTGCGGTTAGTGATGTTGACAGCTGCGTTTGGCATTAGATTAATCCTGCCCTGCCCAGACTGGCATTGCAAGTTACAATATCAACAACGTTGGTTTCACATACAGTCAAATGAGTATCTGTTGGCATGTACAGTAGCTTTTAGCTTTCTAGGATAGCTCCGGTGAGTACTCAATGTTTGGGTGTAATTCAGTTCTCACGGTTCATAGTGTAGAAAATAGTTGAAGTACATGAATTAGTCTTTATTGCAAAATGATTCAGTCACATTTTTGCACGTTTAATTTCAAATTAAAATGAATAATTTTCTCATAATTATTACTTTCTATCTCATAGTCATGAATTGCCATATTTATTTATTTTTATTCGTTAAGTGGCGGAAAACGGACTTCCATGCTGTCCTCTTCATATCAATTATAAAACAAGTTTATTTAAAATGTTGTTTGTTTGTTGTTGTTTTTTTAAAAACCAATTTTCAGTCAACAATATCTCAAATCTCACATATATTACAGTCTGACCCGTAAAGTGCAGGGCTCTACACTAACTTTTCCAGTGGTGGCACCAGCACAAAATTTGGTCGCACCCTTTTTTTGAATTAACTCTGTTGGATGAGAACAGATTAAGAAAATGCAAATGGAAGGCATTATTCAGCCTTCATGTAGCCCGTGGGCAGCCCCAGTGGTCCTTGTGAGGAAGCGGGATGGGGGGGCTCCGTTTTTGCGTCAATTATCGTAAACTTAATGATGTTACAAGGAAGTATGCCTACCCCCTCCCTCGGATTAATGAAGCTATAGATAGCTTATACAAGGCTCGCTGGTTCACGACCCTTGACCTGGCCAGTAGTTAGTGGCAGCTCGAGGTACAGTAGATCCCAAAGATAGACAAAGATGGCATTTATCACCCGCCAGGACCTGTTTGAATTCATTGTTCTGAGTTTTGGTCTTTGTAATGCACCGAGCACCTTTCAGAGGCTCATGGACATCATTTTTGGCTGATTTGCAGTGGACTACATGTTTGGTCTATCTTGATGACATCATTGTGTTTTTTTAATTTTATTTCATCTTTATTTAACCAGGAAAAAAATCCCATTGAGATTAAAAACCTCATTTTCAAGGGAGTCCTGGCCAAGAGGCAGTAAAGTTACAACACACTGAACAGAAATACATTTACATTACATTAAAATGACAGGATAACATAAGAATCAAATAAAGCAATTACAGGCAACTGAGGCAGTCTCACATTCTCTCAGTTTCGTTTTAAAGGCATTCAAGGATAACAACTCCGTCAGCTTCCAGTCTCTTTGCAGCATGTTCCAAGCACAAGGAGCTGCATGTACAAAGGCTTTTTTCCCCAGCTCTGTGCGGGCAAAAGGAACCGTGAGCAACAGCTGATCATTGGATCTCAGCTCATAAGTGTTCGTACTTCTCTTTGTAAGTAATGTACAGATGTAAGAGGGCAGTAATCCAAGAAGAGCCTTATAAATAAAAGTAAACCAATGACACTGCCTCCTAGTGTACAGGGAAGGCCATCCCACCCGAGAGTACAGCTCACAGTAATGTGTCATGGCTCTACAGTTTGTGATGAACCTCAGAGCAGAATGATAAACAGAGTCCACCATCAGAAGACATGTACAAGAAGCATTCATATAAAAAAGGTCACCATAATCTAACACAGATAAGAATGTGGCAGAGACAAGGCGCTTCTTTGCACCAAAAGAAAAACATGTCTTATTGCGGAAGAAGAACCCCAATTTAAGTTTTAATTTCCTCACAAGTTTGTCAATGAAAAGTTTAAAAGTGAGGGAACCATCAATTACGACACCAAGGTATTTATATTCATGTACCACTTCTATGACAATTCCTTCAAGACTGGACACGACCGGGGGAGTTAGAGGCACCTTCTTATGATTAGAAAACAACATTAGCTTGGTCTTCTCAGCATTGAGAACCAGTTTTAGATTAATCAGCGAATGCTGGACAGAAACAAAGGCTTTCTGCAGGGAATTAACAGCCTGTTCAAGAGATGATCCGAAGCAATAAATAATTGTATCATCGGCATAAAAATGCATATTAGCATCAGAAACATTTTGTTCGACATTATTAATGTACAAGATTAATAAGAGGGGCCCCAAAACAGATCCCTGCGGCACCCCCTTGTGAACAGTAACAAATTCAGAACAATGGCCCTCATATTTAATACACTGGGTCCTGTTTTCTAAATAATTTGAAAACCAAGCGACACTGTGCTCTGACAGTCCAATGAGATGTAGCCTGCGTTTTAAAATAGCATGGTCTACAGTGTCAAAAGCTTTAGAGAGATCAATAAAGAGTGAAGCACAGTACTGTTTTTTATCAAGTGCTACAATAATGTCATTTATCACCTTCATAGTAGCAGTGATAGTGCTGTGCTTTTTTCTGAAGCCTGATTGCAATTTAGAGAGGATTTCATTAGAATAAAGGAACTCTTTCAACTGATCACAAACAAGCGACTCCAGGATTTTTGATAAAACACATGAATTTGAAAGTGGCCGATAATTGGTAAGAACTGCTGGGTCACCTCCTTTTAATAAAGGGAGCACAAAAGCTGATTTCCAAACAGATGGAATATCTTTGTTTCTAATTGAAAGATTAAAAAGAAATGAAAGTGGCTCTGCTATAAAATCAGCTGCCAGCTTTAAAAAGTAAGGCTCAATCAAGTCAGGTCCAGGGGGCTTTCTGTGGTCTAATGTTTTTAGAGCTTTGTGCACTTCGTGACAAGTAAAAGGATTCAAATTAAAAGGATCTCCAGAAAAAATGGAAGATTGTGTGCAAGAATTCCCAGTCGTTATTCCTTTTGAGTCAAATAGAGAACCAGATGATAAAAAATGCTGGTTAAAGCAGTTCAAGACTTCAGTTCTATCATAAACTGGGACTGAGTCTTTAAGTACAAATGTATGAAGAGGCTCTGTGTTTTTGTTCAAAGACAGGGACTTGATCACTTTCCAGAATTTCTCTGGATTGTTGAGGTTCTCAGTGGTGACCGACAAAAAGTATCCTGATTTGGCCTTTTTGATAAGCGAAGTGCATTTATTTCGAAGCTGTCTGAAGAAGGACCAATCAGTGGCAGAATGACTTTGTCTTGTCTTGTCCCAGGCCTTATTACGCTCATGAATGCTGTCGGCCAGTTCTGGAGAAAACCAGGGATTTTCTCGCCCCTTCACCCTTTATTTCTTCAGTGGTGGATGTTTATTTATAATTTGCATGAAAGTGTCTTTGAAAAAAGTCCACGCTAGCTCTACATCAGGGATTAGACTTATATATTCCCAGTTCACCATCGACAAATCATGATGAAAGGCTTGTTCATTCAAATGTTTAAGATTCCTTCTACAAACAATGCGGGGTTTGCACTTCGGAATCCTAGTGTTTCTACAAGCAGCAACAACACAATGATCACTTAAATCATTACAGAAGACACCCAAGGAAGAGAACTTATGAGGCACATTAGTTAAAATCAAATCAATCAAAGTAGATTTATCAGGACTTCTGGGATTAGGCCTTGTGGGAAAGTTGACTAACTGGGTGAGATTAACAGAATCACAAAACCTTTTAAATGCATCAGAAGTTGCATTTAACCAGTCCCAGTTGAAATCACCTGCCATGAGTAATTCAGTGTAATTTATCTGATCCAAAAGCAGTTTTAGTAAATCTAGTGCCTCCTTTGAAGCAGATGGAGGTCTGTAACACCCAACCACAGTAATATGTAGCGATTTAAGTATTTCTAAATCTAAGGCCAAAAATTCCATTTGTTTACTGATTGACTGGGAAAGAACAATTGAAGCATTAAATCTGGATTTAACATAAATAGCCACACCCCCACCTTTTGTGGGCCTATCGGTGCGGTAAACATTGTACCTAAGAATGTTAATGTCTTCATTTGTAATTGACTTAGTAAGCCAAGTTTCCGAGATCATAACCACATCTGCACCTGTTGATTTCACCCAAATTCTGACCATGTCCATCTTTGGTAGTAAGCTCCGTACATTAAGATGAACATATTTGAGA
The DNA here is from genome assembly GCF_900634775.1 of Gouania willdenowi. Lineage (NCBI taxonomy): Eukaryota > Metazoa > Chordata > Actinopteri > Blenniiformes > Gobiesocidae > Gouania > Gouania willdenowi. Next base: position 11,307,806 of record NC_041065.1, read on the forward strand.
CCAGGTAATGATTTAAAGTCAGCAGGTGTCTGGGAGCATAGAAGCTAAGGTTCAGGATTTGGTTGCACATTTCCGGACAAAAGTAGAAGCAAAGCAATCAACAACCTCTGCTTAGCAATAGATTTACTTTCAATTCTTTGATTTGTTGAAGCCCCTCCATTTAATGGATTGGTAAGATAGTTATACAAAGAAAATATACACTTGAGTTTAGGTAGGTCTCTGGGCAGGGCTGGAGACAAGTTTATATCACTTTCCAATTGTACAGGAGGTTGCCCTGGATAAAGAGAAGCTATAGGGCATGTGCTTTTAAATAAAACACTTTTCACATTGAGGTGATTGTCAGTGTCTTTCCAGTGTGCGTAGGGACAACAGTTTGTAGTTAGATCCCATAAGGCCAATAAGCAAATAAAAGTAAGAAATTTCGCCTTCATCCACAACAGGTAATGATGAAGTAATAAGGATTACAGACCTGAGTGGGAATGGCACTGTCATGAATCTTAGCTGCAGCAGTAGAAGGGAACTCACAGTAGCAGGCTCAGGTCTGTAGCTCCAGCAGAAGGCTCACAGTAGCAGGCTCAGGCCTGAAGCTCCAGCAGAAGGCTCACAGTAGCAGGCTCAGGCCTGTAGCTCCAGCAGAAGGCTCACTGTAGCAGGCCCAGGCCTGTAGCTCCAGCAGAAGGCTCACAGTAGCAGGCTCAGGCCTGTAGCTCCAGCAGAAGGCTCACAGTAGCAGGCTCAGGCCTGAAGCTCCAGCAGAAGGCTCACCGTAGCATGCTCAGGCCTAAAGCTCCAGCAGAAGGCTCACCGTAGCAGGCTCAGGCCTGAAGCTCCAGCAGCAGAAGAAGGCTCACTGTAGCAGGCTCAGGCCTGTAGCTCCATTGCAGACCTCAAAATCCAATATGCACTGTCCACAGATTAAATGTAACCGACTGCCATGTTTAAATAGGATAAAAGACAAATAAAATCCTGTCAAAGAACTATGGAATATTTAAAAAAAAATAATAAAACATAGACAAACACTTAAGAGACATGGTTCACCACCCTAGTTAGCTCTGCCCCTATCTTGATGACATCATTGTGTTTGGTCTATCTTGATGACATCATTGTGTTTGTTCTATCTTGATGACATCATTGTGTTTGGTCGCACATTTTCAGAGCTTTTGTCACATCTGGATCAGGTGCTACTTAGGTTGTGTCGAGCCAATCTTGAAGTAAAGCCTTCCAAATGCAACCTGTTTTCAACTGAGGTGCACTATCTTGGCCATAAAATCTCAGTGGAAGGGGTTAGCGCAGACCCGACCAAAGTTCAGGCTGTGAAGGAGTGGCCAGTGCCTAGGAACAAGACAGAGGTGAGGAGTTTTGTAGGGCTGGCATATATATATATCTATATATATATATGAAATGCCCTGATCTAATTCATGCCCAAACTGTAAATCATGTAGCACAATTTCACTTTGTCTGCAGTGTTCAAGCTGGAATACTTCATATGACGATGTGTTCCAGTTTTTCTGTTTCTATCCCCACAGATTAACAGTCATGTCCTCTTTCGCACCACACAACTTCTCCTGGGTGGAGCCGAGGAAACTGGCCGCACTGGCCTTACCCAGGATGACGTGTGAATACCAGTATCTCCTGGACAACGGCATCCAGCACCTGGTGTGCTTGTGTGAAAGAAAACCACCAAATTATGACACCTGTCCAGGCCTAAAGCTTCACCACATCAAAATCGTTGACTTCACTCCTCCCTCACCCAGTCAGATTGACCGCTTTCTTTCTATAGTGGAGGAGGCCAACGCTAAGGAAGAGGTAAGGGATACTTAAGGTACCAGTAGATTCTGCCTGATGCGCGTCTTCAATTATCCATGGTCAATTACAATTCAATCACGATTACACTGACTGGCTTTTTTTACCAATTAAAATTAAAATTACAACTATTATTTTTCCCTGGAAGTCAATTACAATGACATTCTTAATTACTAAAGTTCAAATTTGATTAATCACAACTACTGAGCCTTTAGGGGTCTATTCTCCCGTCTGGACTTGAACGCTTTTTTGCGCGCCTGCAGTTACGCGTTTCTCTCCGGTCCAGGATCCTGACACGCCCACTGCACGTAAGGAGTCAAAAAGTGTGTTGTCTGTGAATGTCTAGAAAACACAGAATATGGAGTTTTCCCAGCGCTTGTAAATGTCATTGAAATCTGTGAAAATGATGAAGTTCACTTTTAATTTGAAACACTTTTGTTGATATTGATAAACGATGTAACGGGTTGATCTGATCAGATTACTGCAGTGTGAGGATTGGCCACATTCTGTCATTAATGTTTCACTTGTCATTTACTCTCGTAGTGGATCAAACTGTGGCTTTACGTTTTACAGTGTTGAAATAGTTTAGTCTGACATCTGTCAGAGTTTGTAACAAGCTGCAGCACACACACACACACACACACCCACACACATACACGCAATGCACGGGTAAAATATAATACAAAATTTTCCCATCTTGAACTGGTAAATGTGAACATATTAGTAACGCTAATGGTCAGCGTGTCAGTGTCGCTTTGGATTGATTCTTTCCGGGAGTCTCTTCTGCAATATTATGAGTCCGTGTGGATTAAAATGTAACTAAGTCCATATTTCTAGTGCAATATAATGTATCACCATATCGGGGCGTTGCACTTTTTCCAGGGTTAGAAGTCTCTCGTCTACTTAAAGGACTTAAGCAGACGGGAGAATACGCGTAAAGCCAGATTTGAATGGGAACGCCCACATTTCAGGACCGCTCCACCCAGAGTGCATAACAGGGATGAAGGCGCGCAGCGACAGACTTAAGTACGGGGGAGAATAGCACACAGCCAAAAACGGTACCGCTACGCGGGTTTTTGGACTTACGCGCATGGGAGAATAGAGCCTTTAATAAATAAGCCCATAAAATGTGACCTTCCTCTTGTGTTAGCTTTCTGTTAGCATCTCTTATAATAACGGGTCAGTTTGACCCATGTCTTAAATCAGCTGTAAAATACACAAAAAATATTGTCTATCATCTAATTTGTTTCTCATCTCTTGGTTACCTTGTTAGGCTTCATAATCAATGAAAGTATAGGTTTTAATATTTCTTGTGTGGGCGTCTGAGCCTTTTTTTTGCCAGTATACCCCTAAATTTAATTTTTTAAATGGTAAAACGATCCTCAAGAGAACAAGTAGGGGGAAAACTGAATATGAAACATGTTTTAATGATTGTTACATATGTGTGTGTAAGCTAGTGTTTCTCAAATGGGTTTACGTGATGGCACTACAGGGGGTACTTGAGAGAGAGCGAGGAAAATTAACAAATGAAAGCATTAAAATATAGGGTTTTATAATGTTTAGTTTTAGTTAAAAATGACATTCATTCTAAATAAGGCCGGCAACTCACAAAACGACAACAAAAACACAAAATAACAGAAAAATATACTGAATGATAAAAATAAACAGCAAAATACACAAAATGACAACAAAAACACATGCGCTAAGAGAAAAATACTATTACCAGCATCACAAAAAAAACACTAAAAGAGAGAAAAACACACAAGATCACTTCAAAATACACAAAAATAAAAGAGAAACATACAAAACGACACCAAAAACACACACACTGAAATAGAATAATTGAATTAATGCCAACAACACACAAAGATGTCAACAAAAACACACAAAATAGAAAAATATACTGAATAAAAAAAAGAACAGACAAACAATAACAAAATACACAAAATGACTCCAAAACACACAAAAATGACACAAAATGGTGATAGAAATGATCTTGATTAGAACATGAACTGAAAATACAAGGATCAGTCTTGGTCCGACACTAGGAAGGAGATGAGCGTAAATGAAAAAAAATTAAAAATCTATTCAGAAGGCACTAAATACTGTTACATTCCACTTATTTACAAAATGTGATTCTTTAAAATGTGTATCACTTATTCATTCCATCATTATGCTCTATTGTTGTTTTTTCACAAAATTCTGAGCAAAATGTAGTAGTTGGTCAAAGGGGGTGCTGGATTCAAAGGTAAGAGAAAGGGGGTACTTTGAATGAAAAAAGTTTGAGAACCATTGGCGTAAGCCATAGAATTGTAACATGGTTCCACAGGTTTGCGTTAAATGAAATTGTAATTGAGTTTTTATAGAATTTCCATGATAATTTAAATTACAAAGTCAATAACAGCAACCGATTATTCCAATTTCAATTATAATTATGGCTGAACGATTAATTGCATGTTATATATATATATATATATGCATATCATAAAATGTGATTTTCTAATTGCGAAGGCTGCATTTTTTTTTTAAGCTGTTGCTATTGGTCCGGACCCAGACCTCAGACAATGCTGACTATAATTCTGGGACTTCCTGTGCGCATGCGTCCGGTAGTTCGTCACTGCCGGACCCGTGTTCTTCTAGCTATAGTTATGTCAGTTTTATTTTAGCATTAACCTTAACCCAGGAAATACCCTAAAATGTTTATTTTTTTTGTATATGTAATTTTAAAAGTGGGATTTGCCATGTTAAATATGTCAAAATTAAAAAAAAAAATATGTTAGAAGTGGGATTTGAACCCATGTCAGCAGAAAGAAACGTCCTTTAGTCTAGAGCCTTAGACCTCACAGCTATCCTAACATAGTGTTAACATAGGCACATTACGGAACTGCGCATGGGCACAGGAAGTGCCGGAACAATAGTCAGATTTGTCTGAGGACTTCAGACAACTAAGTTTTTTAATTTATTTAATTTAAAAAAAAAAAAAAAAAAAAAAAAACTTTTTTTTTCTTGTCCTGTTAAGTTCAGAGAGTGTTTAAGAAGTGCAGTCCACATGTTTACCTGTTTCATGAAACGTGAAGTTAGTTAGATATGTGGAAGAGGTAAAGCTACAGATTTGTTTGCTTTATTGTTGTAATCCGGGCTTTAAAATGTATAATTTATATTTATTTAAAGTTTAAATAAATCTGAAATTGTTTATTATCAAACAGATTGATTTATTGCTTGTGTTCATTGAAAAATACACGACAAGAGGACGTTGAAAAAAGAATCGCATATTAAATCGCAATATTGAGGAAAATAATCGCAATTCGATTATTTTCCACAATCGTTCAGCCCTAATAATAATTACATCATAATTGTAATTAATTGCCAATTCCGCGATTACAATTATAATTGATTCCAATCCTTAGACCACTTGAGTCCTCGCACAGTAATAAACACACAACCATATTATTGAATTCCCAGGTTTTATACATATAAAAGTGTAATCTGTAGAATAGTGTTCAAACAACTGTGTTAGCATAGCATGAGATGTTTATCCTCTGCTGTCCTCTTCAGGGTGTGGCAGTTCACTGCATGCACGGACACGGGAGGACGGGGACCATGCTGGCCTGCTACCTGGTGAAGACCAGGAAGATTTCCGGGATTGAAGCGATCAAGGAGATCCGCAGACTACGGCAAGGTTCAATCGAAACTCACGAACAGGAAAAGGCCGTGATGCAGTTTTACCAGCGTACTAAGTAACGTAACGTACAAAACAAATCAAGAGCCACAACAAAGCTCAGCTCAGGGGATCTAATGACTAATAATGAGTAACACTTCTAATGCAAATGCTTGTAATATCTTCTAGCTATCGCTGAGTTAGGTGATCATTTGTCACGCCAACATCTGAACTTTGCTCTCTGCACTGGAGGAAAACAGACGCTGGCGCTCCTTAAAGGGCAGCTTCTCAGGAGCCAAGGCCCTCTTCATGTTCTCTGCCTGTTTCCTGTAAAATGACAACCACAAGAACAACAAAATAACATGTGAACGGAGTCCCATGTGCTGCCTAAACAACAGCAAAAAGCAGGTGTTAAAGTGTTAGTTAAACTCACTCCTTTGACGCCATGTCGGGAACATTGTCACTCAGTCGACGTGATTTTTGATCTGATTAAAACACTAATAATTATTAGCTGGAAATTAGCTAACATTTTGCTCAATGGTGTATTGTAATGATTTATTTAAATAAACGGCAACATGTGACATTTTTCTGTCAAATGTTGTTGATGCATCACCTGTTGCTTCCTCGTTCCTCACTGAGAGACGACTTCCCAATCGCTCCTCTTCATTTTTCTTTTCTTTATTATCCCTCATAGAATTCTTTACAACCTAAACATGGATATTTAGTGTTCAATTTACGCCTTTCACACATTGTTAGTTTGAGGTTGAACATTGGAGGACATTTTTGTGTTTTTAAGACATAAAAAGAAAGGAAGAACATGTCATTTTAAATGTATTCAAGCTGACTTCTATAATTTTGTTTGTGAAGAGACACAAGCCTTTCCTATGGAATCCCATTCCCCCCAGTGAAAAAATAAATACATCTATGAAAAGTAAAATAATAATAAAATATATATGTCATAATAATGAGATGCTATGTCATAATTATGACTAATCTCATAATTATGAGATACCAAGAGGTCTAATGGCTTCCATGTGACGCGCCAAAGCTACAGTTGAAGGGGTTGAGACAAATCTTTACAGATAGATATCATCATTGAAGACTATTTTTGACGTGGATTCACAAATTATGAGATTGTAGTTGTTTTGGAGGAATCTCACAACATCAAAATCATCCTCTGGACCCTGGAGAGAAAGCTACAGAAGAACCAACTGTGGAGGAGACGAAATAAGATGGATGAAGTTGCAGCTTTTTTAGACCTTTAGATTTTTATACACCTTTACAGACCTTTATAGATCTTTTCAGACCTTTATAGAACTTTTTAGACCTTTATAGACCTTTATAGAACTTTTTAGACCTTTATAGAGCGACCGTGGATCAGGTGGTAGTGGGTTGTCTTCTGATCGAGAGGTTGGGGGTTCGATCCCAGTACCTGACTATGTGTCGAAGTGTCCTTGGGCAAGACACTGAACCCTAAGTTGCTCCCAGTGGTCGACTAGCGCCTTGCATGGCAGTCCTGTCCCACTGGTGTGTGAATGTGAGAGTGATTGGGTGAATGAGCTGATATGTAAAGTGCTTTGAGACTGCTTCAGTGTGGTGATAAAGCGCTATATAAAATCAAGTCCATTTATAGAACTTTTTAGACCTAAATAGACCGTCAGTGGCAACACGGCTAAAGATGGATGGCATCAACTGATGCGACTGATTATAGCATGTACAGTATAAAAGCACAAATAACATTATTTCACTGTATTTTCATGCACAAGTACACATTACCCTCATAAAGCTCACTTTTAGATTCCCGTGGGGTACCACAACATCTGTACATTTCTAGTGAGAGTCAGTGTTTCAAAAACACCTTGTAAATGTGAGCATGCACAAGCTGTTGTGCACGGTCATCTTAGTCATAATTATGAGATAATATCTCAGATTATGAGATATTATCTGATAATAGATATTTTTTACAATTATTATAATTTTCATTTTCCTATTTTATTTGTTTTTCTGGCAGGAATGGGTTTCCATACATTTAGATTCAGAAATGTTTGTAAAAAAAAACAACAACTATTGCTGTGTTTTTTTTTAATATTAAAAATTTTTGAGGTATTTTAAGTTGTGCTGAAGGCTGTATTTTTCTTCCCTCACCTGCACTTGTGGTCCCAGCTGCTCTAATGTCAGCATCATATCCAAATCCTCCTCATCATCTTCTTCTCTCTGCTGAACCTCCTGCAGCCTCTTTTGAAACTGCCACTCCAGTTTCATCCTCCGAAGCCTGTCGCTCTCCACGGCAGTGCGCTGATCTTTAGTCTCGAGCTGTTGCACCTCCTGCTTCAGCAGGTCCACCATCCTAAGCCTCTGCTGCTCCTCCAGCTTCTCCTTGGCCTCCTTCTTCCATGGATCAGCCATCACACTGGAATTATTCTGTTTCACTCTTCCAGCGCTGCATTTTCTCTGCTCAGATAGAGGCTCTTGGAAGGAAACGTGTTTAGTTGGAGTGATGCTCACTTGGGGTCGTGCTGGCTGGTTTTTCTGCTCGTTAACTACAGATATTGGCGATGCATAGATGTGACTGGTTAAGTTCTGAGGACTTTGTTTGGAAGAGTTCTGCTTGAAGGTGATGAAAGGTGGAGGGTTGGGCTGAGGGTTCACTGCCCGAGTTACAGGGATGTCGATGCGTATTGGCTGAACTGAGGGAGTTGGAGTTGGGTGTTGGTAAAAAGGCGCTCTCCAGACACCAGCGCTGCTAGTTCGACTGCCCTGCTGCTGTTTAGTGGAGGGGCTGCAATCGTAGAGGATGTCATGAGTGGAGAGGCCCGTGCGAATGGGAAAAGATGAATGGTAGTTGATGCTTTGCTTTGCAGCCTGGTTCCTCTGCATCCACATATTCTCCCTTGGGGAGCCTCCACCGTCTGTACACAGGTTCTCCTGGGAAAGGGCTTGACGCTACAGGGTGGAGACAAACACGGGTGATACTAAATCACAGAAACATCCAGAAACATTTCGGAGACAGAGTAAATTCTGCCACGTACTGCATGCACAGGCTGTAATATCACCAAGTCTATCGTTGAACCAGTTGTTAGAGCTACCATCTTTACCAGGGAGCAAATATTTATTCCTGTTTATTGATTTCCAGAGTTTTATTGGGCTTCATTTACCAGCGATTAGTTCCTACTGCTTGGAAACACATAGAAACCAGTTTTCTTTTTCTTTTTCTTTTTATTATTATTTAAAGAATAACTAAACCCCTGCTTTCTCCTGACCTGCCACTTGGAGGGAAATTCAATTTCTTGATTATGGGCGGGGCTTCTGGAGCAGTTAAGATGCACCCAGTATATGCTACAAAATGTCCAATGAACAATGGGCTATTTAATGAAAGTGGATTGGATTGGATATGTAATCACTTTGAACAGTGCAATATGAGAGATTATGAGCCCTAACTTAAATGTATCATGCACACCTAAAATCCACATTTTTCTTGATCTATAAAGAAGTGTCTGAAACACTTTACTTGAAGTTGTGTACATGAGGCTGACATTATGCTGTCATTATTATTACATGACACCTGTCATTAACATGAATAAGGTTTCATAAAGGCTGACATTAAAGAGTAACTATATAAACTCCTGCTTTCTCCTGACCTGTCACTAGGCGGGAAATGTGAAAAATGCCTGGATTATGGGTGGGGCTCCTGGAGCAGTTAAGGCACGCCCAGTCCATACTATATAATCTCCAATGAACAATGCATGCTATGCTAACTAGCTACTCATTACTCAATATACCGCTCCATTCACTCTTCTATCAATCCAACCTACTCACTACAGATTGCAGAGCCCACAGGTGCTAGTTTTTATAAAAGCAATGGTTGTTTGTGACGCAAGATGGTCCCAAAACATCACATGATCTTGTTCTCAGCCAATAGCAAAAATCACTTGTAATAACCAGTTTTCAACCTGTAGTGGGCAGTAGGGCTGAACGATTTTGGAAAATAATCTAATTGCGATTTTTTTTCTCAATATTGCGATTTAACATGCAATTATTTTTTTCAAGGGCCTCTTGTCATGTATTTTTTAATGAACACAAGCAATAAATCATAATACACAATTTCACATTTATTTAAACTTTAAATAAATATAAATTTTAAAGCACAGATTACAACAATAAAGCAAACAAATCTGTGGTTTTACCTCTTCAATATATAGAAAGATTGCACTTCTTGTAGTGTTGACATTTGACAGCATGTGCAGACAAAGAAAAAAATAATAATAATTGCAGCCTTCGCGATGAGAAAATCGTGTTTTATGATATCGCGATAATATCGCAAATGCACTTAATCGTTCAGCCTTAGAGGGCAGTCACTCTGACATTTTACAACAAAATATGGCAAATTGAAATACTTTGACTAAAATGTTGAGAGTTGGACCAGGATCAATCAACAGCACTTCTTCATACCTAAATACATTTGTATTCAGCAGAAAAAAGGATTTGGGGTTTATTTACTCTTTAAAAGGTTACATCAATCAGATGTAGCCTATGTGTATGTTCATAACAGGAAATATGCACAATAATAAAATCATATTTATAAACTTGTAAATATTTAGTAGGAACTACTTGCCACTAAATAAATCCCAATAGAACTCTGGAAAACAATAACTATGAATAAATATTTGCTCCCTGGTAAAGTTAGTAGCTCTAACAACTGCTACAATAATAAACGGTGATATTACAGCTTGTGAATGCAGTACTCTGTTTCTGGTAGCCTATGTCTCCGATATGTTTCCAGGTTTTAGTATCTCTGGAGGATGAATTATTTCTTTTTTAATGCTAGGTGGCGTCATGACTGTTTTTGGAGAATAGGTCATACCAGAAAGCTCCTCCTGCTGGAGTTATGTCCATCCAAAGATCTCAGAGGAGTTTTATAAATGGGCGGGGGTTGATTGCCCAAGGATGTCCTTTTGTCCTGGAGTTTAGCTGTTGGAAGTGTCAGATAATCCCTGTGAACTGTCTGAATGTAGACAGAAAAAATAGATTTTAAACAAGTTTGTAATTGCCAAAGGCATGGGCTTTTTTTTCTTGTATTAGAACATGTGTCCAACTCAAGACCCGGGGCCAAATCTGGCTCTTTAGAACATCAAAGCCGGCCCACAGGAGGAAGTAAAAATGACAGAGAAAACATGAATTATTGTGTAAATGACCAAATATTCCAGTTGTAGCTATCTCAAATTCACCAACCCTATCGGATGCACACACTGGGGGTATGTGGAAGCCGTTGACAAAGTGTCAGGTCAAACAGACACCGCACACACGCATGCTGAACATTCTTGCTTTTATAGACAGATGAAGGCAGTCATTTTTGCTAGAAAATTGTGGAAAGAACTCAACATTTTTCCACAAATCTTGCAATTTCTCCCAAATAATTGCACAAAACATCTCAAAATTACAGAAAAATTGGTCACAAAATCAATAATTTTTTTAAGTGAATTGAGCTGATATTAAAAAACAGAGCACCATAATGTTACAGTTGTTCTTTTTCCCGACCTAAATTCTGCAGCCCCATTGAGATCAAACTAGTCCATATTTGGCCCCTGAACTAAAACTAGAGTTTGACACCCCTGTATTGGAATCACTTGTTCAAAAATTAACATAATGTAAAAGATAACACTCACATTGGTGCAAAGGTTGATTGTAGAAACACATGTGATGTTTCCTCTCCCTGAAGAGTCAACAGGTTCATTTTCAGCCTCCATGCATAAGTCTGCAGGAATACAGAGAAAATGACAGAGATGGAGTTTTTTTTTATCATTCTGAAGCTGGAGGCCTTTGAAATTAAGATAAATGCACTTATTGTGCCCTTCATCACTGAGTAATCAGGAAAAGGAGAGCACACCACTCATATCAGGGTTGGAGCGATACAGTTGTCTATTTCTTTGCATCTTCTGCTTTTTCGCTTCTCTGCTGCTGCCATGGAGATGCTCCAAGGGCTGAGGATTCCCACTAAGCACAACTGCTTTAGCGCTGGGTTTAGCATGGCCGCTGTCACCTGGTGGGACAAGGAGAGCTGGTCAAAGAGATGTTGATAAAGGGCTTAAGCTTAATGGTAGAAGTGGGCTTCACCAGCAACAGTCTTCTGTGGAGTTGCTTCACTCAGCAGAGCTCCAAGTCCATGGTAGCTCGCTCCAAACTTTGCAACCTGTAAGGTCACCACAGGCCCGGTTTGCATCATGATGGCTGCTGCCCTGAAGCCAAAGAAGATAATCTGGTCACAATCACAATGTATGTACATTATGTAAATATTACAGCATAGAGACGTCGTCCTCTATACCTATTTTACTCAGTATAATGTAGTGGAGTGTTGCACATAATGCTAACGTGCTCCAATATATAGCCTGTAATCTAAATCACATTTTCCTGGTATAATACTGGCAGGGTTGTGGTCATTTATAATTGTAATTGTGTAATTGATAATTAATTACAATTTTGGTGTAATTATAATTGTAATTTAAAAAATGCATTGCTGTCGTAATCGTAATTCAATTGTAATTGAGTTTAGATAAATGACTTTGTAATTGTAGTTTCCATGAAAATTCTATAAAAATTGTCAATTATAATTTAATGCAAAACCAGGGGATCATGTTACAGTTCTATGTACAGTTTATACACAATCAATAAATGATGCTTCATGTCAAGCTTTCCCACATTTTACCATTAAAAAAAATGAAATCTAGGGGTATACTGACACAAGAAAGGCTCAGACACCCACACCAAAAATATTAATACCAATATTTTCATTAATTAGGAAGCTGAACAAAGTCACCAATAGATTGGGAAAAAAAAAATTGGATGATAGGTGTATTTTACAGCTGATTTAGGAACCGTTATCATAATAGATGCTAATACGAGTTATTTATTAGCTTATTTCAGGCTCGGTAAATGTGATTCATTGTAATTGAACTAAAGTAATTGAGAACGTAATTATAATTTACTCTGTCACTGTAATTGTAATTGAGTTGTAAATGAATATGGGTAATTGAAAATGTAACTGTAACTGAAAAATGTAATCGACCCCAACCCTGAATGCAGGTCTTGCCTTTCCATTGAAGGGATGATATAGTTCAGCTGATGCTGATGGGAGCTAAATAAAGTGTATAAAAGTGTAGGAAGGAGGGTTGGGCATCGTTTGAATATGAACGGTTCCGATTCCTCGTGTCGATTCTTTTAAGAGGCAATTGTACAATGTATGTATTGTATACAATGTATTTTGTATGAGTATACATATATATAACATATATACAAGGTACATGATCATGTTTGTCGTGCACCCTACTGTGCACGATATAATCTTTTTATAAGTGTTGCACGAAGTCAAGTTATTTTTACTAAATTGAAGCCACGCTTTAGACCACCGCCGCACACTGTTCATGGTTGTGCGGTAACACAAACGCTTCTAGTGGATTCTTCTTTGTTGGTGTTCGGTGGCTTCTTCTTCTGGTCGGCGGACTGAGTATAGAAAGTAGGAATCTAAATTTCAAAATGTGATTGATTACGGGAGAGTTGGAAAGTTAGTCCCGGGATCAATCGATGCCCAACCCTAGCTGTCACTACCTTTCTTGGCTGAGTCCCACCAGGCTTCGACCGTCCACACTAAGCAGCTGATCTCCTGCTGTTAACCTGCCGTTCTACACACAGTCAGAGGAACACAAAAGTTATGTAACCATTTCTTGTGTAATCGTATAATGCAGTGGTGTCAAACTCATTTTCATTCAGGGGCCAAATACGTACTAGTTTAATCTCAAGTGGGCTGCTGATTATAGGTGTTAAAACAAGCAATTTTATCTTTATTGTGTCTTAGTTTTCACTTCCACCTACAGCATATTTGTTTTTAAAGTATGTAAGGCACCGACTATATCCAAGCTATAAGTGACTGATATCAGTCCCTGCAGGATTTAAAATTTCCTTGATTTTTGTGACCAATTTTTTATTCATTTGGGGAAGTTTTGTGGAATAATTTTTAGGAAAATTGTAGGATTTGGGAAAAATTGAGAGTTCTGAAGAGAATTTTGAAGTAAAAAATGACTGCCATCATGTGATATAGACATGGGTGAACTGTGAGCTCTGGAAAAAAAAATGTGCAGTTTCAATTAAATTGTGTATTTGGAGGTACTGAGATATCTGATTTACACAATGACTCACATTGTCACTGTCATTACTTTCTTCTGCAGGTCGAATGGGGAGCTACAGTATAAATGGACGGATTTGGCCTCTGGGCCTTGAGTCTGACAAATGTTGTGTAATGTGTAATTACAGTATGTGTTGCACGTTGAACTGAACTAAACCAAATGTTCTCACTGACAATTTCAGCTGGTCCTCCTTTGACAATGGATTTAATGTAGATGCCCAGGTTACCCTGCCCTGCTCCCTGTTAAACAAAAGACAGAACATCATCTCTATCATAGACACTTCTTTAAAGAACATCACTGTGCACAATGAAGATGTGTCACCTTGGCCGCCACAATGCTGACCCCCATGCCGCTGTTGAGAGGTTTGTTTAGGGTGATGGTTGTGATCCCTGGCTCTCTGTGTGCTGTCTGTCCAAGAACATGTATGAGATTTAATGATATGTGGCATATAATCAAAATACTCAATACTGCTTAATAAGCATGCGCTCACTTCAGGAAGGAAAGGGTCTTTAAAGTTCACTGTCCAGTCCCCTTTAGTGTTTGACTGGGTTATCAATGAGCAGAGACCTGCAGGAGACGTTCGTCATTTATAATATTAATATCAGACAGGTTGGTTACTTACAGTAAAATCTAAATAAAACTTGTGCCTTAACCTTTCTGGCAAACAGGGGCTAAAAACTCTGTGAAGCCTGCCGGGATTCCTCTCACGCTGTCACAGGAGTATCCTCCTTCTGGCAGCAGGAAGGGCAGAGGGAGGTCAAGGCTCTCCTCCAGCTGGATGTCCCGGCCTTCGTTTTGGATCAGGTTGTCTGATGAGACCTGGGTGGTCGTCACCACTGCATCGATCAAATCCTGTGGCAGGGATGACAGGGCAGCGGCAATATGTCAGCAAAAGGTTGATGTGGTGTAGGGCGAGCGTCAACATAAGTCACTGTGTGACAGGGACGGGGATCTATTGGATGGATGTCACGTTTTACTGCTGCAAGTGTGTCCAAAACAATTAGGGTAACCCTGACCTGTGACCACTTACAGTAGAGAGACGTTACTGCTTCAAGTACTCAGAATAAGTAAGTATAATGTATCATATTCCAGCCGAAACATTTCGGTAACACTTTATTTATACAGGTTTTATATAACACCACACTGATACATACAAGAAAGTACAACATTATGGACCAACAAATCAAAGACATCCTAACGCATTGCAGTAAAAGAAAAGACAAAAGAAAACAAAAAAACAAAGATGCACGTGCATTCTATGCAAAGGTATTGAAAAACCACCTAAAGGGCTCTATACTCACGGTTCCAGGCCAGACAAAGTCCGCACATAGTTCAAGAATAGGTTCCAGGTTTTGTAAAATCTATTAGCAGATCCGTTAAAGGTGCATCTGATTTTTTTCTAGCTTGATATTGTGCATTATGTATTTGATCCACTGGTTGTATGATGGAGGGTTTACATCCTTCCATCTGGATAGTATTAAACGTCTTGCTAATAGAGAGGAAAATGCAATGACCTTCTGAAAATATGGAGGAAAATGCAAACCTGTTGGAGTTGAAAACACACCAAAGATACCTACAGTAGAAGAGGGCACAACCATGCAGCCATAAGACGTGCAGAGAGTGTCAAAAAATGACGACCAGAACTATGGAAGTTTTGAGCAAGTGGTAAGCGGTCACTGGAGCCTGTGTACACCTGTCACGTACCTGGCTTAGGTTAGGAAACATTCTTGCACGTTTTGCCTTAGAGAAATGTAGCCAATGTAGTACCTTAATTGTATTAAGGCATGTCATCAGTGTCAGTACCTTAACTGTATTAAGGCATGTCATCAGTGTCGGTGTCATGGGGGAGCATTTGAGGGCCGTGTCCCCTCCTGCTGACCCCTTGTGCCCCCCCACCCCACTCTTCCCACACTACAGGGGGAGCTTTTTATTACTCAAAGTCAAGAGATCTGATTGGCTATCGCAACTGACTACAAACTCTAACAGCGCGGACCTAGCCTGACGTGACGTCACTCACATTGCTGCATCGCGAGAACCAGAGCCGTATCGAGATATAGATATAGAGTGTGAAACTCAGATGGAGGGCAGGAAGTGAAGTAGCTTGAGAATCTGCCATCTGAAATAATCAAAATGCCCATGTTTTGTGTAATTTGAAAGTAAAGAAGGAAAGTGCGGCAGTTTTCTTAATGCCCCCTATTTAATACTAGCTGGCGCCGACTCTGCATATCGTGCACATATAGAGGATGAATGAACCCATGCAAGTGCCAAGTTACATTCTTCATCCGACAGAGGGACGCCAAAATCTGTTTCCCACTGCTCCCTGATATGAGCTATTGGGGTAATATATTAATCCATGATGTGTGTATTTATCATTGAAATCCTTCCCTTATTCAATGTGTTGACCTTCAACAAAGAATCTAAGCAAGATAATGGAGGAATAGATGGAAAATCTCTGATTTGTAGGTAGCGGAAAAAGTTGTTATTAGTAAGTTCAAACTTCCTGGATAGTTGTTCAAAGCTAGCAAAAGTGTTATGAATATGTAGGTCTTCAATACTACGTATACCCTTGTCATACCAAATTTGGAAGCCTTTATCAAGCAAAGATGGGAGGAAAATATGATTGTTTACAATAGGCGAGTGAATCAATATGTTTTGAAGTCCCAGGCATAATGTGTAATGCTTAAGTTACAATAACATTTCCATCAATAACGTTCACTAGTGAATGCAAAGATGCACATAGCAGAACAGGGAGAGAGTAGGGCTTACTGGTGTTCATTTCAATCAGGAGCCAAGCAGGGGTCTTGCATTCAATCCTTTAACCACAGGGAAATAGCATTAAAATTTGCAGCCCAACAAATATGAGCGAAGATTTGGTAACGAGAGCCCACCTTTTATTTTTGTTCTTTCCATAAATTACTTTTGTATGCAGGCGAGTTTACCGTGCCAAATGAATTACATCATCTGATTATAGTCCTTAAAAAATGATTGTGGTATAAAGATAGGTACGGCTTGAAACAAATATAGGAATTTAGGCACAATGTTCATCTTAACAGAGTTTGTTCTACCAATAAGAGACAAGGTCAAAATTTACCATTGTTTGATGTTGTTTTCACACTGTTCTAAGAGAGGTGACGTATGTAGAAATTATATTAAATAGTCGTCTCAAGTTAAAATAGAACTGTCTGCCTTGAAAACCTAGTGTGGTCGTCTGAAATTATACATAGAAGAAAGTTTTCATGACAGAGTGCCAAAACTTTGGAAAATATTTTACCATCGCAATTTGTCAAACTAATCGGCCTATATGATGAGGAGTTGAGCGGGTCCTTATCTTTTTTTAGTAACGATATTATAGGTGCTTGGCGAAGTGTGGGGGTAGGACTTCTCTTTCCAGAGCCTCTGTATACACTGAGAGAAAAAGAGACGATAGTTTATCTCTAAATTTTTATAAAATTCTATTGCAAACCCATCCGGACCTGGGGCTTTTCTGCTCTGAAGAGACATTATTGCAGCGACTTTTTCCTCCAGTGTAAGGTTTGTTCCAGCCCCTCTTGAGAGTCAGTGTTTATTGTGGGAATATTTAAACTTGAGAAAAAAGCATCAAACTGAATATTATCTGGAGTAACATAGAAAGAGTATAATTTAGAGTAAAACTATTTAAACTGATCATTAGTAGCTTAGTGATCCTCTGTTAGGGTGACATCAAATGATCTAATCTGAGAAATAATATGAGACGCTGATTTTTGGCAAAGTTGGTTTGCTAGTAATTTAGAAGGTTTGTCCCCCTCTTCATAAAGTCTACTACAGAATATCAATTTCCGTCTGTAAACGTACTCTTTCCTTTATCAGGTCAGGGGTCGGCGAAACAGAAATGCGTCGGTCCAAGGCCCTAAGTTTGAAGGAAATATGATCAATGTTTGCGTGGTTAGTTTTCCTAATATGTGCAATTTGAGCTATAATCTGACCTCTGAGATACACTTTCAGTTTTTCCCACAAGGTTGAGGTTGTATTTATATCCAAAAAAATATCTATTTGATCAGAGATGAGTTGCACAAAGTCCGAGTTTGCAAGCAAGAGTGGATCAAGCCGCCAAGTTCTTTTAGCTCTCGGAGCAATATTATTTTCATACACACCGCAGCACGGTCAGAGATCACAATCGGATTATAGTCACAACTTTTGATGGTTCTCAATAAGCAGGGATCGACCAAAAAAAAAAAAATCTATTCTAAAAATGATTTATGTACATGAAAATAAAAGGAGAACTCCCTTTTCCCAGGGTTTGTAAGCCACCATGGATCTATGAGTTAATGGATATCTATAAATGCCTGGATCCTTTGTTTTAGATGCTGATTTAGATGCCTTCAACACAGAGTGAGAGGAGCTAAAACTGAGTCCAACACAATATTATAATCGCCTGAGAGAATCAGATGATGACTATCCAAACTGGGAATGGAACTTAATATCTTTTTAAAGAATTGATCATCATCAAAAGCAGGCACGTACTGTATATATTAACTAAAATTAAATTGAGTCCCAAAAGCTTACCCACAACCATTAGATATCAGCCATTTTGATCAGAAATTGTGTTAGATGCAATAAAGGGAATATCTTTATGGACCAGTATAGCTGTTCCTCTAGTTTTAAAATTGAACTGGGAAATAAAACCGTGTAGCACAGATATGCAAGTGACCTATTATGGTGATGCAAAAAATAAATTCATGCACAAATTAAAAACAAAACATAAAGAATACACATATACTCACACTTTTCAGGTAGCGAACAAAATATATATCCAAATGCCTTGAGACGGCAACCTCCCTTAAATGTTCTGAACTTTTGCAAACATTACATTATATAATATTAAAACGAGATCGAACCACTATCACACGATACCTCACCTTCATTTAATGCCCTCTAATCAAGTATGAACAAATAATATTATTGACAAGGGCATTTAAAAATCAGTAATGATCAGTGCGAGGTTTGAAGAGAGGTACGTAACATAGAATTACTATTGACCTCTGAGACAATACTTATTCTCTGAAGTAGCAGCAGACAAAGAACCCAAATAAAAACAAAAGAATTACTGCCTTACCACAGTAATAATCTATCAACCACCTGCTTAACATTAACTTAACTTCGTAACATCAATGAAAACAATAATAGCAAACTGTGATTGCATACCAGCTTAATATTAACTCAAATTAAGTAAACAGAAAAAGATAAAGTGATGTGACCACCCATCATTAGTCTATTCAGTCTTTGCTGCATAAATACAATTTTGTTTACCAGATTTTACTGACTGAGCAGATATAACAGTGACAACCCCACTGTATGTACCGGTATAATGGCTAGTGAGGCTGTATTGAGCATGACCTGTCACCTCA
This sequence comes from Gouania willdenowi, assembly GCF_900634775.1. Classification (NCBI taxonomy): domain Eukaryota; kingdom Metazoa; phylum Chordata; class Actinopteri; order Blenniiformes; family Gobiesocidae; genus Gouania; species Gouania willdenowi. The sequence goes on from NC_041065.1 coordinate 11,326,825, forward strand.
CTTACTCATCCTCTCTGTCATTAGGACGTGAAGGGGGGTGTCTGTCCTGGGAAACGTTGTCCTTTGTGTATGCAAGCGCTTCTGCGGGGTCCGTGAATCTCAAGCGTTTGTTGTTGTGGGTGAACTATAGCGTAGCTGGGTAGAATAGGCCGAATCTAATGTTGGCGACATGGAGCTTCTGTTTGGATTCGAGGAAGGCGGCACGTCGTTTGTTTATGTCCATACTTAAGTCTGGGAAAATGTGGATTCTGGAGCCCTGCTAGGTGAGGGGGCCTCTCTCACATGCAAGTCGCAGAATCAGCTCCTTGGTCTGGAAGTGGTGCAGCTTCACAATGAATGGTTGTGTTCTGTTGTCGCCCTCTCCCAGTTTAGGAGCTGCACTTCTGTGAGCTCTGTCCATGGATGGGGGTTTCTCAAAACTTTCTCCACCAAATACTGTACCTTGACTAGCAGATTTGTAATTATCTCTGTTGGCCGTTGTCCCTCTTTATTTTCTTTTATCCCCACAACACAAATGTTTTGTCTCCTGGTATAGTTCTCCAAGTATGTTACCTTCTCTCTTAGCATGTCATTTTCTTTCACCAACCGTGCCTGTGAAGATTCAGTAGTGTCCAACCTTCTTTCAAATACGTTCAGTCCTTCCTCCATATTGGTAATTAGTTGGCCGTATGTGTTAAGCGTCTAGTGTAGCGAAGCAATAGCCATGCGGTTTTCATTCAGAAAGGAATCGATTGAAGCTTGTATAGCACCTATAGCCTTTGCTAGCGCTTCCAAGCTTTTGGAGTTAGCAAAAGCATCTGCTTCTGAGTTAGCCATTGAGTTTGAGGCAATGTCCTTTGACACCTTACTTTACTTTGTGGTCTTTAGAGACCTTTGGGACATTGTTGCGAGGTTCACGGGCCCCTAAGCGAGCCTAACGCTGAAGTTTGAAAAGATGCGAAGTCCGAAAAATATGAATTTATTAGAATAATGTAGGAGTTGTGGCAGATGCGTCTACTCCGTAAGCATGCTCACTAGCGCTCCCTTTACATGAAGTTTTATACATAAGGCTGACATTATACTTTCATTATTATGACATGACACCTGTCATTAGCATGAATAAGGTGTCATGAAGGCTGTCATTAAGTGTCATTTGTTACCCTTACCCTTCATTATCCTAACCCCAAACCCTAACCTTAACCCTAGCCCTACCTAATGCTGCATTCATACTGGATACGGCGCAAAAAGTTTGCGTGGCCAGATTACATGTAAAGTCAAAGGGATAGACACGGTGAATTCTTCTCCTGTTGGTCGGCACGGTTGGATTCGCACAGCAAGAGCGTTGGCTGTGGCATGCGCGCTCCCGTTTTTTCCGTGACATTCGTCAGTCGGTTCAGTTGAAATTATTGAACTCCAGCAAATGTTACACGCGACACACAGGCATGAAAGCCAATCAGAGTCCTTGTTGTCAATGACTTCAGTAGCACAATCAAAAAACACGCACTTGCCTCTTTTTTGAGGCTGGATCAAAAGGTCCAAAGACGCAAAGAAAAAAGGTTCGCGCAACTACAAGGTTAGCTCCCAATTTCAGTTTTAATTTACACCAAAAAACCGTGACGTTTCGGGCTGACCGCCCTTCATCAGACATGAGTTGCAGCTTTAAGGCACACCTGTTTTTGTAGTGTGCATGATTGAACAGGGTAGTCACATGATACATGTCAGTGAATGAACATTTATCTTACATATATTTACAGTTGCCATGTGTACTAACTTTATACACTATATATATACAAAAATATACTATATATATTTTTTAAAAAGTACAATACTTCCATACAATATTATCTGTAAATTATAGGTAAAACGCAGTGATTTTACTCGGGTCCTCCACAGTTGATGTTGAAAAGAAAGGGAGTCTGGTTGGCGTCTTTTATATTCACTTCAGACGCGCACATGAAGAGAACAGGGGAAAAACGTTTTTTGATGCCCAGGCACGTCACAAAAATTTGCGCTGCGTCCGGTGTGAACGTAGCATAACCCTAACCTTTACCCTAACCCCAAACCCTTCCTAAACCCACTAGATCCCTCCACCTAACCTAAAAAATTCCAACATAGCACCAAAGGTGTTCAAATTTAGCGTAAGGAGTTATAATTTATTGAACAAGACTTAATGACAGCCTTCATGACAACTTATTCATGATAATGACGTAATGTCAGCCTTATGTATGAAACTTCAAGTAAATCGTTACTAACATTTTAAACGGAGATAATGCTAATAAAATGATCCGAAAGTAGCATCTTTAGAAGCAGTCAGTAACATTCCTACAAAGCCTGTTCTTCTCTGCACATGGACTGCTGTAAAAATAGCTCACATCAACACATGCAGAAACCTCAGAGAAATGCCCTGGCCTTGATTCAAACTTCAATACGGGCTGTTAGCTAACACTGCTGGCCACTGGCCACCTGCACAACAACCATCGATGTAGTATTTCCTCCATTGACCTACTGAGAAACCCACATTAGGAAGTCAGTCATGGTAAGATTTCAGAGAATTACTTCAGCTGAAGCTTTGGGATAATGTGACAAGTGGCTTCAGCATGCTTCATTTATAATTTATAGACATATTCATCATGGTAAATTATTCATGCTGTTTAATCACTACAGCAGAGCTTATGTTGAAGCTTTTCAGTTGATCTCAGAGCAAATCCTTTGTCTTGTTCTGCCCTTAAAACAACCCAAATTCTAAATCTGTTCAACGAGGCATGTATTGTTGTCATTAGTGTCAGAAGTGTTGTGATGCTTTGGCTTTGAGGGGAAAGGGGCGGGGCTGGAAGTACTCACAGCAGGGATGTGAGGCTCATTGGTAGCGCAGAGGTAGCTGGAGAGCAGCTTGTGCAGCTGCAAGGAGTTCAACTTGAAGCAGGTACTCTGGATGTCCTTCACATCCTGCATTGAATACTTATTCATGGTCAGGAGTGTGGTTGCCTAGAAACAGGCAGATGGAGCTATTTTAAAAGCTTATATTAAAAGGAGGGATTCTGACATTGTGAATGAAAACGAAGACTTAGGAAACATGATATTTGAGCTCAGATTGCTCTAAGGCAGTGTTTTTCAAATGAAGGTACATGTACCCCTAGGGGTACATGATGGCACTTCAGGGGGTACTTGAGAGAGAGAGAGAGAGAGAGAGAGAGAGAGAGAGAGGAAAATTAACAAATAAAGTGTCAGTGTTGGTCCCACCCCAGGCATGACCGGAAATAATACAAACTATAGAAATAAATCTACTCAGGAGTCACTAAATCAGTGTTTTCCCCATGTCGTGTCACCTGGAGTTTAAATTTGGTGACCTGAATTTTCTGAAAAATCAAAATAGATTTTTTAAATGTAATAATTATTATTATTCTTTTTTTTTTTTAATTAAAACAACACAAAATCTGTATTTTTATATTTTCACTTCATGAATCTAGTTCGATTAAAATACAATAAAATAGAATAAAAGCACGAACATGATCAAAAACTAACTATGGAAAAAAAAAATGGGTGACACTTTATAATTACCATTCATTATAAGTAAATAGATCACTAATAAACTGTTCATAAATGAGTTATAAATTGCTTGTTGAATATTTGCTAACAGTTTGTAAATGATTTATAACTGTGCCTTATAGATAGCCAATAGATAACTTAAAAGCTGTTAGTAAACCATTTATAAATTACATGTTAACTGTATGTTAATGATTTATAACTATACCATATAAATTAGTAATAGATCATGAATAAGCTATTAGTAAACTACTTACTAATGACTTGTTTAGTATCCATTAAAACTTTATGTACATCATTAGGACGTTATTCTAAAGTTGCATCTATTCCTAATTACGTAACAGTGAGTAAATTACATGTAACATTGTAACTGATACTCAACAAGTCATTCATGAGTAGTTTACAAATAGCTTATTAATGATCTATTACTAATTGATGAAGCACAGTTATAAATCCTTAACAAACAATATTCAACAAGCAATTTATGACTCATTACAGTTTATTATTGATCTATTAACTACTTATAATGGATAGTTACTATAAAGTGTTACTAAAAAAGGTCTTCAGGGTCGAGATTTCTGATATCAAAAAGGGGTCACGATCCCAAAAATGTTGGGAACCGCTGCACTAAATTAGTGATAGACCGATACATCGGCCGGCCGATATTATCGACCGATTTTTCGTATCGGCATTGGTCGATGCAGGCTGCTGCTTTAACCAATCCGCATTATTTACAGAGAGCAGAAATATTGTTCTACATCACCTGCTTTTAATATTTGTTAAATATTTTTTACTTGTCGTTGTAATTCATCTTTGTTATCATGATTGTGTAATTTTGCTGATGTAAATTGAGGGAGCAAAGTATCGGCTCCAAATATCGGCTCAAGAAAATCGGCAGTCCGTATCGGTCATCGGCTAAGGCTGATGGGAAAAAAAACTGGTATCGGCATCGGCCCTAAAAAATCCATATTGGTTTATCCCTACACTAAATACTGTTTCATTCCACGTATTTACAAAATGAGATTATTTACAAAGTGTGTTATCACTCCTTCATTCTGTCATTATGCTCTATAGTTGTTTTTAAATCGTTTTCTATGCAAAATGTTGTAGTCGGTCAAAGGGGGTACTTGGATTCAGAAATAAGAAAAAGGGGGCACTTGGGACAAAAAAGTTTGAGAACGTTTGCTCTAAGGAACACACGTTCCCTGGTTAGAAACAGCTGTTCTACAAGTGTTTGGTAGGTTCTAATCAGGTATGTATTGCACACCTGGATGATGTGTCCGAGGTGGCAGTCTGCAGCCAGCTCCATGCCCTGCCTCTCAGCCCATCCTTCAATGGCGCTGAGTCTCTGGCGTAGAGCAGCTCCCCAGTAATGGGAGCGCAGGCCTGAAGCACTGCTGTTTGAACTCATGAGCTGATTGAAGAGCCAGGTGCTGATGAAATGGAAGAGCTGGGAGAAAAGCTGGATGGTGAGGGCGGGGTTGACCTGACTGCGACGCATCAGGGCCATGGTGTTCATTAGCGTGTTCAGCACCATCTCTATAGGAGCAAGACAGTGTTACAAGTGTACAGTGAGTACAATGCACATGATTGAGCCATAAATAATCAGACATGTACCGATGCCAGGTGGAAGTGCACCGTGTTTTTCTGGATCAATCAGAAAAGTTGGTAAATGTGTCCTTAACTCCTCTTGTAAGCACTGCTGCAGGAAACTGTAGAGGGATTAGAACACAACATGCGGCTGACGTGATCACAATCCACTTCATTCCTGAGGCAGCTACTTCCTGATAGTGGTTTCAACTTCCTGTGTAAGGATTAGGCTCAAATTGTTATTGCTAATGGCCTAATAGCTAATTTAGGCAAAATTGTTGCATGAGGTGAGGCTTGAACTAACAATCTTGAACAACAAGAAGCATCATCTATAGCCCTATTCGCACAGGATTCGTTTTACCTAGGGGCCCCATGCGATTTGTAGTAATTGCGGAGAATGTTTGTGATGTTAATCCCGTGTGAATCGGCCATGTCAGTAATTTGTAAAGTAAAAATTTCCCCGCAAATTATTTTGCTGAATTTTGAGGTCCTGTGATAATCCTAATCCAATGCGAATAGGCGTTTCTGTGATTTGCACAGAAATGGGGGGATCTGATGCGTGATTACGCGTTGTTTTGTTTCCGGTGTTAGATCGATTATGAGCATATATACACGCATGCAACCCTAACCCTAACCTTAACCCTAACCCTAACCTAATCCAATAAATACAAAAATAAACACAACTGAATTATAATTTTTTTTAGCAAAAATTAATATTCCCGTAGTGCGCATGCGCATATATGCTCATAATTATCTTAGTACGAGGTAAACACAGATAGTGACATCGGGACGCATGTTTATTTGCTTTTGGCGAAGAATGGAGGCTGCATTAGAGTGTTTAGAAACGTACGGCAACAAAAAGAGAAGGCTGAAGAGAAGGAGCAATATCAGAAGCAAATTGTAGATCACATACGGCTTTGCACTGTGCAGTAAGAATTTTTAATTTTTTTCTGTTTGTAGCCTTCTATTTAATACAGCTGGTTAGCGCTAGCAGTAACACAGCAAAGTTGTTTTAACGTCAACTCACACACTGTTTCACGTTTTCAGATGTTCGTAAATTTCAGCAAAATCTCAGGCTTTGGTTATCCCGTGTGAATGCGCCACATAAAAAGCAGACGTTGGGGGGTCATTTATTTATTACATGTGGTCCATAGGTAAAATTAATCCCGTGCGAATAGGGCTTAAGTTTCTGAGCTAATTAAAACATGGAAATGTCACCTGGAGCTTCACTAATCAACTAAGCCAGTCACCTGTGTGCAAGACAGCAGCTGTTGGCGATTAAAGGCAGATTTCAAACTGCTGTCAAAAATTCAGTAACTAAACAAAAAAAATCTGGAAATATACACACATTTTTTATTGGCTCCATAAGTGATAAACTGCTATTGTTGTACAGTGGCATTAAAGTGAAACTCAAAATGCAGCGAACATTTTTTTTTTTTTTTTTTTTTTTTAATAATCCATCATCTACATTGACTCCAACTTTTTTTTTTTTTGATAAACACTGAAAATATATTTAAATATGTGTACAATATCACTTACAGTCAAACATTTTGATGCACTGTAGGTTCAATTTTTGTGTGGATCGTTTGTGTTGGACAGTCTGAACAGAGTGAAATTCATATTTTGCGTTTAAATGTACAAAAGTTTCTTCCGTACTCGGCCTACATTTCGGTCAAAGTTGCAAATCTGTACCACATATGGTTGATTTGTTGTGTGCATGTTAGGATGATTTATGGTTCAAAGTCTACCTGTAAGCTTTGTGAACCAGGTGGCCCAGGTCCAGCTGACTCTGCTGAGTCAGGGGATCCAGGTCTTTGTCATGCTTGAGGAAGTTCAGGAGCTCAGAGGTGTTGGCCATCCAGAAGGCGAGAGCACCTGCAATCTCCCTCTGCCTCTGAGAAGGACAAATAGAGCAGAAGCACTTAACTAATCTGGCAGATATGCTGCATGTAGATGCATTAATACATGTTTCATAATATCACTGTTTATCACATAAGGAGCTGTGGAAGAAAGGTTTGTTGTTGTTTTTTTTTGTAGGAAAATGTATTCTTTAAAAATATATTCATCTTAACACTCAAAGCTTAAAATCAAAGTTGGAAAAGTATATATTATTAGTACCGGTAGCTAGAAGAAGCTTACATTTACTTTACCATCATAATGAAAGCACAGGGTCTTTCATTATGACATGTGACCCACTTTTGGGTCCAGACCAAATAATGTAAAACTCTTATAATTAAGGATTTGAGAACACTATACTTTCAATAATTAGCAATTTAATTTGCTAATATTTTAGAGAAAATCATGAATATTAATTAAATTACAGTTTGAAAATCTGGGCTTTCAATATATCCCATGCATGTGTATCAGACAGTCTTTCTCTTCCCCCCCACGAAAAAAACAAAAGGACACAAAGAGGAGTTTGTTCAAACATTCCTAAAGTTGACACAGACACAGAAAAACAAAGGAAACTCAATGAAAAAGCTGCTCTGCCACAACATGTCATCAACCCGTGATGTTCTACAGCAATTCAATCACAGACTCCATAAAGTCCTTCTTTAAAACAGGGGTTCTCAACCTTGGCGTTGGAACCCCATTTGGGGTCGCGAGACACTGGGAGGGGTTGCCAGATGCCTTCAAGAAACTAAGATAATCTTTTTGCTTATTTTTACCATTTTTCTGCAACTACAACAAATTTGCTTTATTTTAACCTATTTTCATCACTTTTTCTTGCCATATTTGGGGAGTAATGCATTTTGCTACATTACTCCCATTTCTGCCGCTCCTCCATCAAATTTCAATGCCTTTTCGGCACATTTTCGACACCTATAAACCCTTTCCACCACTTTTACCATCTAATATTACATGTTGACCTATTATTGTCACTTTTTAACCTTTTTTCACCATATTTCATGCTTATTTTTGCCCATTTTACCACATTCACGGTTTTAATGCCCATTATTTGCCAGTTTAAACTAATTGTTCCTACTTTTTGAATTACATTACCCCAATTCACCCTCACTTTTAAGCCAATATTGACACGTTGAACACTTTTTACCATTGCTACACATGTCTAAGAGAGGATTTCATGGACTTGCCTGAATGACCTTTCCCATCATGGCTGCCATCTTGTTGCTGACGGAGGTCACGTCGTGGGCAATTCCCGAGGGCGGAGAGGGTCGTCTGTCATGGCGCTGCAGAGCAAATATGCCCGTGGCGTAGAGAATGTAGGCAGGTGAGAGCTTAAAATAAACTGTGGAGCTGTTGGTGTAATTGATGACAGCAGACAGGAAGGAGTCCTCGGCTGGGATGGGAAAGAAGCAGAAGGGTGGGATGAGAGAAAGAGGTGACATCCAGCATGTCCCCCTTACTGATAAATAGGACTTTTATTTGATACTCACACGTGTCACAGAAGTCGATTCCCACTGGTAATCCTGGGTGATCTAAAAAATTAAGATTAAACAGGGCAATATGGGTTACATTCAGGTTGCTCACAATAAAGGCTACCCGTACTGAAAATTTGTATAGCAATACATGTGTTTAATGTGTTACCACGAAACAAAATATGTGCATCTTTTTTTACAAAAAACACATTAAAATGACTTTTTTGAAGGATTTCATATCTTCTGGCCTAACAATGGAGAATCGCATTTTGGTCAGGATATGATGCACATTCGTTGATCAGCATAGCATGTCGCTTTAAATAAATGGGGCATTGTGGGAGGTTGAGGCATAACAGCTCTGTTTACATTGTGGTAAGTGCAGTTTTTCTGTTGGCACTCAGCGCTACGCAGCCATTTGTAACCTCTCCTTTAGTGATGAAAGTGCACCATCCAGGTTGTACGTTGGGAGAGGATTAAATATCACCTTTCTCACCAATACCTGCTTCTTCTATGCTGCCCTGCGCCGACTCAGCATCACAATTAGCCTAACGGACAGAGCTGTTGTTACCAGCAGGAACAAGGCTGTGTAGTTAGGTGTTGGTGTGCACAAATGTGGTGAGCAACTGTGAAGTATGTTTACAAGCTGTTTTGAGATTTTCTGTGGAGAGATTCTGTTGCGACTGTGTCTGATTTCAGGCGTAACTTTGGCTTCGTGCCCATTAGCTTAGCCCGCTGATCTCTCTCGTAGCAGCTCCGGTGGAAGCTTTTTTCGCATACCACCAAATTTTGTCCGAATGGAAACATCTAAAGTGTGTCATAAACTGTCTGAAACTACGTCTCTTCATAGTTTATGTAACCTGGCAATAGCCAGATTGATGCGTAGCCCTCCCTCTAACTCGAGTTCTCCACAACGATCTGGGTCTGTGTCTGGCGAATCCTTTCGGAACCAGGGAGGGACATGAACAGAATGCTTGAAGCTCATTGGGCAAAGCACCTGTCTGCCATGATTTATTTTAGCCAATCACACGGTAACAAATGATAACGTCGTCATCGGCATGCGCCGCAGAGACGCTGCTACAGGACTCCGCTTTGCCGTCTTTACTGTCCTAAAATGCACAAAGTGCCTCTCACTGTTGCTCATTCAAAAAGAAAATGCTGGATTTTTCAAAAACGGAGTTTATAGCAGCTTCCACACATTCATCCTCCTCTATTTTGATTCAGAGCTATGCTAATAGCGGTAGCCCGGCTAGTTCCTCTCCCCGCAACTGCCCATGCGCCAGTTTTGCTTTGGCGCTTCTGCCTTTGTCTCATGATTGGTTCGAACTGTTTCGGGTCGGTTTAGAAAGGCAAAAGCGGGAACAACACAAGATGGATTCTGGTGTTTGTGAGCACCAGGAGAATCCATCTTGCAGGCAAGGTTATAGTTTATGCCCCAAGGTATAAAATCCTTCTAAAAAAAAAAAGGTATTTTAATTCGTTTTTTATAAAAAATATCCACATATTTTGTTTATTGATAATACATTAAACACATGGGTACCCTTTACCTGGATCAACTGCATTCACACTTCCATTGTTCTGCGCTTTTATAGATAATTTACCTTCTTGGGATGGACTCTGTTCCTTTTGCTTCTCAGGTTCAGACAAACATATCCTGCTGCTGTTTAGAGGACTTTCAGTCAACCTGCATTTGAATTCAAATTTAGCGTATTTACACAGTAGGAGAAAAGTTGGATGAAATGAAGGCAGAAGTTTACCCCCTTTCATCCTCTGCTATAGTTTTCTCCTTTTTCTTTCCTTTTTTTGACAGCGTCCTCTTGAATTTTTGAACCACACCTCCCTTGTCTTTCTCATGAGCATTATTCTTCAACACAAAGCAGAATAGATTAACATCCTTTTATGTATTCAACATAAATTACAAATAGACAGGTCACCAGTTACCTCCACACTGTCTTTGTCTTTTTTGAGCACGAAATGTCCCTCTCTGTTGTCTAATCTCCAGTTTAGTTGAACAATTAGTGGCCTCTCATCCAGATCCAGTTTATGTTCTTTCCCACATGCAAAACACAACAAAAGTTTTTTTTAGGGGACTGACCACTGTTAATACCAGGACACTGCATTCTGTTCAAGAGGTGAATCATCAGTCAAACAAAATATAGAACCAGCATACCTTTATTGGAGTGGATCTCATACAGGGAGTATCTATGTGTCAGCATTTTCATGTCTGGCCGGAATTTCTCACAAAGAGTTTCAATGACCTCAGAAGCAGGAGAGTTACTGCAGACACGCAGACACTTGGTGGCTACGTTTCCCTCCACATGGTCCTCAAAGTAGAAGCGCATCACACCGTGAAACTGCAGGTTCTGACAGAATTCAAAGGAGAGTTGGTGATTGGGCGACTGGTTGTCAAGGTAGAATGGACAACTTCTTCATCGAAGAGTTGGGGATTCAATCCTAAGGCTATACCTGTCTGTGTGTCGAAGTGTTTAAAACAAGACACTGAACCCTAAGTTGCTCCCAATGGTCGACTGGCATCCTTGCTTGGCAAAGCGCATTGGGCCTACTTTAGTGGTCATAAACGTGTGATATAAAACCATGTCCATTTACCATTGTGCCATTTTTTATTATCATTGTGTTAGAACCTTTTTTTTGTTGAACCATGTCAATCAAGGGTGTTTTAATGTAATGTTGATATTGGATATGCCTGATATTAACAAAAAAAAAAAAAAGTTTATCGGATTATCGGCCTGCATCTAAAATCTCTGATTCAGTTTATTCCAGATTCCGCTCCAGCACTTCAACTAAATGGGTCAGTTTTTCTTACCTGCACCTGCTGTTGCTGACTATTGTTCTCTGTTCTAATAATATCACCCGATCAAGCCTTTTTTTTTTAACATTCCACATTATAAAAAGGGCAATTAAAGTATTATTGATTCGCGCCGATATCGGGTTGCTATCGGTATCACCAATACACAAGGTTACAAAATCTGTATCATAATGGAAGTGAAAAAGCAACGTTAGATTGCAATGCAGAACAACTCAACCATGATTTAAGTATTTTGACAAAATCACTTTTCAGAAGTTGAATTGAGCCTTTTTAGGATTTAAAGCAAGGCCTCTAAGTGCCATATCAATATACGATAATATACCTAAGGTTCTCACTTGTCACCAGACTGGCTTTATTACACAACACAATAAGCACAACATGCACATCTACTTTAAAATAATCAACAACTCATCCCCACCCTTTCTATTTCCTACCGTGAGTCAGGGATGTTTTTACTCCAAGCTGGACAAGTCTTAGAATAAATTGGCATTAAAAGTCTTTTTCCCAAATAATTTTGGTGCTGTTCTGTTGTAATTCACAAAAAAATAAAAAAATAAACATAACATGATGATTTCAATGTCCATGACAGAGAAACTCCTGCCACTGTTCAGACTTAACTACCTTTTTTCTGTACTCATGACTCGGTAAAGTGAAAAATGTCTTTCAGGAACAAAATTCTCAAAAATGCATTGGTTTTCAACTTGATGTTTGGCAATAAAACCTATTTTTTATTCCATAGGTGATACATAGATGGACTGTTGCTACTGTCTTCTAATTTCTTCAGCATCTTCAATTTTTTACTATATTACCCAGCAGTTATCCTGCTGTTTGGACTGACTGCATGGAAGCAGTTTGCAGACATTTAAATGATCTACTGACCCTTCCAATGGCTGGGTGACTTACCTCATCAGGTTGGCTGATTTCAAACAGGTCCATTCTGGTGTTGTTCCACTGTCGGATGACTTTGGCTATTTTATCTCGATCGTCTTCTGGCATTTTCACTAATCAGATACTCACAAAGTGTCCTAATGAGAGGAATTCGAGCTCCTGTGTTAGTATTCAATGTAGTTCCTTATAAACGTATTATCCTCTGCAGTGGGTTCTTAAACATGATTGCCCTCTTCATCCCACTGAGCACATCCCTCCCACGCCCCCTTGCCCTCATTTAACAGGTCAGTGCATCTTTGTTATGTGAGGCCAACTGTTTCCTAATCATACATCTGACACAGGAAAATAGTTCCCATCTCAGCAATAAACACTGCTACCAGTGGTCAACTATAGAACATAATCAGATATTTGAATGTGTTTGTATTTTAGTGATGCCACATAAGATGCAGGCTGTAGCAAATCGCTCAAGAATCATGTCTCCACCATCACCATGATAGATTTTCACAACATGGATCTTCACGCTTGAGGGAATCTCACTTAATATGCATACCAGTGAATTTGGATACAATTTATAACATGTTTGTCCATTCAGCCAGTGCTTTGTATGTGGGGCAGCTTTTGTTGGCTGTTCCCAAGCTTTCAGGGTAAAACAAAAGCTGGCGGAGGGATATTGTACGAATGAAAATTGGTATATATACCACATTGTATACCATTTTACCCATGTTTTATGTATTTTCACCGAACCATGTATAGAATGGAACAATTGATATTGTGAAGTGTAACTAAACCCACAGGTTTTCGCTGACCTGGCACAAAAGGGACATTTTTTTTAAAAAAAACGGGCGTTTCTCCTGGAGCAGTTAAGACACGCCCAGGCTATACTATAAAATCTACAAAGAACGATCTATGCTATGCTAACTACTTAAAACTCACTATACCTCTCTATTCACAATTCTGTCAATGCAACCTCCTCACCACAGGTGCTAGTTTTTATTGGAGGGGCGGGGCAAACAGTACTTGTTTGTGACACAAATGGTTCCAAGAATCTTGTTCTTAGAAATAGAAAAATGAAATAGTAATAGCCAGGTTTCAACCAATAGAGGGCAGTTACTCTGACATTTTACAACAAAATATGCCAAATTGAAATACTTTGACTAAAATGTTGGGGTTTGGACCAGATCAATAAGCAGCACTACTTATTACCCAAATACATGTGTATTCAGCAATAAAAAGGTGGTTTTGAGGTTTAGTTACTCTTTAAGTAACTGAAACAAGACTGACTGCACTGACTTTAACAGTCGATAATGTATATTAATACTTTTTAGCAGAAGCCAACAATATTTTCACATAGGAAAATACCCACAAAATTGAAATATTATGAAAGTGTTCATTAAAGGGGACATATCATGCTAAATCCACTTTTTTAGCCCTTAAATGCATTTTGTTGTATATTTAGAGTGTTTAGAAGCACAGAAAAGTTCAAATTAATCTCTTCAGGTGCTCCGTTGATATCTTTATATTCTGTTTTGGTCATATTTTTCAATTTGTTTCGATTTTTCGATTCTCTATTACGTTTTTTGAACATTAACGTCAGCGGAACTGCCAAATTAGGACATCGACTCCAGGCCCAACACTTCGAGCAATCCGCCATTTTTATTTCTCGCTTTTATTTTGTAGTCCAAGCTCCAGGATGCAGAAGTTATGAGAGGATAAGTCAAAATGTTTGGTTGTTGGATGTAGTAACCCACACGCTTCATTACACCGTCTCCCAGCATCAGAACCTTTTCAAAGTGCCTGGTTGAGTATTTTTTTTCACGGAAATGTACCCACATCTGTGGGTAAGGTCATTTTTGTGTGCGCGCAGCACTTCAAGGATGACTGCTTCAGCAACCTCCACCAGTATAAAGAAGGATTTGCCAAAAGACTTTGTCTGATTGAGGGTTCAATTCCTTCTATCTTTGGAGACGACGAACAGAGCACTTCGGTAAGCTGTAAATAACACTAAAAAGTGTGATGATAAGACGTCCCTGTCATTGTTTTGTTAGCATTAGCAGTTGCACCGTCTTCATATGTTAGCGCTGTGTGCTCGTTTTAGATCCTTGATGATATGGCCTACGTGATTTAATTTAAGTCTAAAGTTTTCATTAGTCATTTCATTTTGTCGTTTTTGTCTCCAAAAAGACTGTATTAAAATGCATTTCGTGATGTTAGCTTGGCGCTAGCGTTAGCTCGGTGCTTGTGTTAGCTCACTTGTTAGGGTTCTGCAGGTTCATCATTCTCATTTTCATCTCGCTCCACCGGGTCCGACTCTGGCTCAAACATGTAAGGCTGGATGGACAAGTATTCCTTTGTTGACATTGTGTAAATAACGTGTGAATAAACTTTTTCTGCGCCGCCACATAGCCATATCTCTTCTATCAAACTACAAAAATGGCCGAGCAGGGTGGAGGTGAACCTGGAGAGGGGGCGGGGTATGAAGTGTCTCATTTGCATTTAAAGAGACCGCACCAAAACGAGTTACTCTCAGAAGCACATCAGAAAAGGGGTAGAAAAGGGGTCTGTGGAGCTATAATAATGAGGAATTCAGACCCAAGCATTGCAGTTCCGCTTTATATAGACCACAACTGTATGATTTATATCTAAAAAGGAAGGATTTAAAACCATGATATGTCCCCCTTAACTCATACTTTGAGCATTTTATTATTTCTAGGGGTAAAACTAGGATATACCCATTTTATTGATGCTTCATAAAACATTTGGCAAACATTCAACAATCCAGATTTAAGTAAATAAACAAAATAAAACAGAGAACTGCTTTGTGTAACACGATTTCCATAAATACCCAATAGGCTGCAGACTTGAGGTGACATTGCGCCATTGGCATTGATATAAATAGTTTTTACTTGTGAAAATTAGCAGTGCCAAGGTGTGAGATGTTGAAGATGTAAAACGTCTTTGATTTCAAATCCTCACATTACGTTGCTCCCAATGCCTTTTTAAGCACCTGGGAAATATGTTGCCTAACGCACAAGTCATCTGTCACCACCATTCCAGATTCCCTCTTCGGGTCCTTATTTAGTCCAATGACTGCAGCAGGACAGCAGTGCTAATGCAAACTTAAGAGATAATGCATGTGGTCCTGCTCTTCAAGGATGTATTCTGTCATCATAAGACCAAGTTGCTCCCTTCTGCATTCTTTGTTTTCTCAGTTTTTCTGTAACAAAGTAGATAAACATACTTTCAACTTGAAATAATTTTATAATCTCATTTTTTTTTTTTTTTAAGTACCCTCTCAGATTCTCCACATCTTCTATGGTTTCAGGCAGGGCAACACCTCTCATTTCAGGTAACAATGTCACCAAAGCAGCATACAATATGGACATCACACCTGCAAACAGCAAATTTAAAAATCTATTCTCAGCATTGTACAATTAGGATTTTTTCCAATGTATTCTAGTAGGTAGAGGAGCAGTTTACCATAAAGAAAAAGTGGCAATTCTTGCCATATACTAGCCAACCTGTAGAGCACAAATGGGGCCAGAATTGCTCCAAAGTCGCTGGCAGACGAACAGACTGATAAACCCAAATTCCTATGAGAGAAAAGAAAGAACATGAAGAAATATTAAAGCGTTGGTGTGTTGGTGCCTCTACAGCAGGGCTCTCAGACAACGGGTAGGAATTTAGCAGTGCTAACATGCTAATTTGTACTGTCAACATATTTTTGAAGGTAGCTCACAATTTCAATAAACTCTGACTGCATAAAAAAACATCCTAAAATATCACATGCATGTAAACATTAGCATAGCCTCAAGAGACCAATCAATTGCCGTATTTTTTTTTTTTTTTTTTGCAAGCTATAGTGAATGAAAGAGACCACGCTGTATTTTCAGCAGCCAAAATTATTTCCCAAAAACCTCAAACTCAACCAACTAAGTGTATTAGAAATTATTTGAGTTTAAAATATGAACATTAACTTGTGTACAGGACTGATTTCGGCTTAACCTTTATGATCTTCTTAAGAACCTAGGGTTGACAGAGCTACACAACAAGACGATTTACATAACAATTCTACATGAAATCTGTGCCATAACTGTTTTTTCAATAAAATGTGCTTTTTAACAATTAAGTTAATGACGTATCTGTTTAATTAGTAGAAGCTAATTTATTGGAGTTATCTAGCAGACTTCATTAGATGTCACAATAACACTTGCCTTTGATTTACCATGTGATAGTTTATTAAATTAGTAAAAATAATAATAATAATTGTGTTTAGATAAGCCAGCCCTTTTTAGTGGATGCTTTCATTTTTACGCTCAATGCTACATTTCACTGCACAATGAAAACAAATCTTTGCCCTACAGCTCCACACCTCAGAGGTGTTGGGTACATCTCGGCGTTTGCAAAGTTCAGAGTCTCAATCCCAACTGCAATGGCAAGCCTTCCAATGATAGCAACCGACTTTTTTAGGTAGTTATAATCTGTGTGTGGGGGGGGGGGGAGAAAAATAATGTGAGTATTCAGGTGGAAATACCATCACTTGGATTTTCAATCTTCATTTAGCTCTACCAACCAATGGGCACAAATGGGACGACAAGGCAGGCAATGCCACCAGTTAGGTTAGTGACAGCCAATAGGGAGCGTCGTCCAACTCTGTCAACCAACAGATAGAAGATTAATCCTGTAGGGAGCTCCACCACGGCAGAGATAAAGAAATCCAAAAAGAAGTTATCACCGGTGATTCCCAGCCGCATCACCAGGCCTTGAAACACAACTGTACAGGCAAACCTGAATCACGGCCAAGAGGTGATGGTCAAAACATGCTTTAGCTGTGATTCATATCATTCATGATAAAGTGACATACTGCATTCTGACTAACCAGGCATAAATTAAAATTAATGTGTTTCTTCGTATTTTTGGTGTCCGGAACAAGTCTGTTATTGACACCGAGTTTATGTCTTTCTTTTCCTCCGACAGGACCACCTGAAAAATACAAAAGTAGTAAATCTCTTTCTGTGAAAATTTCAAAGTAAAATAATATTTTATAACTGCTAGCAGGGATAGGGGTCAAATATAAATGTAATTACGTAATTGGTAATAAATTATAATTATGTCGTTATATATATTATAATTGTAATTGTAATTGTAAAAAAATGTTGATGTTGTAATTGTAATTATATTCTAATTGAGTTTAGATAATTTACTTTGTAATTGTGATTGCCATGACAATTCAATAATCAATTATAATTTAATGTAAAACTGGGGAATAGTGATACAGTTCTATGTACAGTTCTACATATATGTAGTTAACAATTATTAAAATATGTTTCATATCAAGCTTTCCCACATTTTACCATTTTAAAAACATTGAAATCGAGGGGTATACTGACACAAAAAAGGTTCGGATGCCCACACCAAAAATGTTAAATTTATATTTTCTTTGATTAGGAAGCCTAACAAGGTAACCAATAGATAGGAAAAAAGTAAGATGATAGATAAATGTTTTTAGTGTATTTTACAGCTGATTTAGGACCCATTATCGTAAGAGACGCTAACGGAAAGCTAACACAAGAGGAAGGTTAACTTTTATCAGATTAGTTATTTCAAGCTTGGTAGTTGTGATTATTTGTAATTTAAACTTTAGTAATTGGGAACATAATTGTAATTGACTTTATGAGGATAAAAATTAATTGTAATCGGGGAAAAATGCTGGTCACTGTAATCGTCATTGAATTGTCAATGAACATGGGTAATTGAAAAAGTAATTGTAACAGAAAAATGTAATGACCCCAACCCTGACTGTTAGCTTACATCATCTTGAAAATTAGGTGGCAAACATCTCTGATTGTATTTTGCAATGTTCTCTGCAACTTTCATCGCCTCTGATGTCCTTTTTTGTGAAAACAGCCAACGTGGAGATTCAGGAACAAGCCTTGACAAAAGAGAGACAATATGTATGAACTTGGCTTTTTGCAATGAAACCTGGTTCATTTTTTGGCAAAAGGGCAATATTACCAGTAGTATGAGATAAACAGCAAGCAAGGAAGACTCATGACCAACTGTAGAGCCGTCCATGATGGCAAAAAGTAAGCCAGGCCAGGCATGATGACCATGCCAATGGAGTAGAAAGTCCGACTGACCATAGAAACTGACTTCCTGTTCCTTGACCCAAAGAACTCAATCACTGTGTGAAAGAAGATCAAAGACTTTGTTAGGAACAACTTTTTACATACTTTCAAAAACATAACTTAAAGGCACACTGTGTAACTTTTGGCCACTAGGGGCGCTAGACTTGTAACGTTCACGTCAAGCGCCCCTAGTGGCTACAAGCGTTGCAGCACTGCCGCAAAAATCAACAAACAGTCAGTCGGGCAGTGAGGCCAGGGAGTAGGGGGGGAGCGCCTCCGACATAGCGACGCTGGCCGAGCACCGGGTCTCCTGCGGCGGGGAGGGGAGGGCGGCGGTGGCTGCTCCTCCAGCCATGGCGCAAGCCCAGCCTCGCTTCGTTCTCTAGCTCGACTGACCCAGCCCTGAGAGCCAATCCTCATCCCGAAGTTACGGATCTGACTTGCCGACTTCCCTTACTAAAGAATCCACGTTTAACTGAACTATCGCGGCGATTAGTGCACCATTAATCCAACACGAAACTACCATATTGTGCTCTTTTGGCTGTGAACAGAGGCTAAACTAATTTTAGCTGCCCACAACAATGGCACCAGGTCGGGAAATGCCTATATGTTGTGACGTCATGTGGGAACTATGTATATCCAAGCCTGTGGTCACGTGATTGTCGTAAAGTGAAACGTTCTCCAGGCATTCTCCAGGTCACATGACCTGGCCAAAGACGATCCGTCTCTCCAAACTTACATAGTCGGTATTTCAAGAGGGAAGCTCCGCTCGGAGCATTGATACTGTCAATCGCTGTATATTGGCCGGAGGAATCATTTAAAATAACTCATATGGGTCAACTTTTTAAGTCAAAAAGTCTGCGGTGTGCCTTTAAGTTGTCAGGAAGAAATTATAATACAAAGCAGGATTCATTCAGAATACCTCATACTTGATGATCACTTCAACATACCTAGCACATATGATGTCGTCCATGCTCCCTTTCCAAAAAAGCCTTGTAGAAACCTAAACCCAAGTAGCAGTGGGTAATATGGTGACAGCATCACTCCAACACCAGACAAACCCAGGCCAGTCATTGATGCAATGAAACAGGACTTTCTTCCAAACCTGTGCAAGAAAAAGAGTTTTTATAATTCGTGTTAATATTCAAATTTAAGGTGTATCAAAACAGGATAAAGTGAACAAACTTGTCTGCCAAGTAGCCGGTAACAAGAGCACCAATAAAGAATCCAAACGCCAGGAAAACCTGATTCAGATCTGCAAGCCATGACTTTCCACAAACCAAAGAAAACTGAAATGAAATATGGATTCAAGATTATTTTTTCTAGTGCTTTTGCCATATAATTATCCACCGACAACAAATGCCGCTTTATGAATGAACTTCTAACCTTAAGAAAAAACAAGAACGCACCTCAGAGACAATACTGCTGTGGCTTTCATCAAACACCCATCTTCCATCACAGGCCACAGACTGGTTTGCATTTAAACTCAGAGACCAGTCTAATTCTTTGCACTTGATTTGGTCTTGGTCCCAGTCATTAGCTAATCTCTGACAACGACTAAAGGAAGAGGTCTGTTCACTGTAAGGAATTGTCACTTGTCGCACCTCCTCCTCAGTTAAGCCACATTTCTCTTTGAGATGCTCGGATGAAGAAGTCCAGCACCAGTGACCAGGAGTGTGTCCTATAAAAACAACCCCCATGAGTACAAAAGCAAAAATGACCAGCGGTAATGAACCTAGAACAACAATCTTCTTCTGAAAAGGCCCGAAGTCTCCAATCTGTTCCATGAGTCTGTCCATGTCTGCCATTTCTTCTCTTTGACAAAACAGAGGGAGAGTGGACTCACACAGTAAACCGTAAGTCAATAAAGTACTTTGAGAAGTGAGTTCTTATAGAGTTGAGTGTGGATCAAAGTCCCTTCCTACTTTTAGTCATGGGTTTACTAATCAACGATTCTGAGAAGTCTGTGTTATCTTTCCTTGGAAAACCTTCTATGATTTTTACACACGTGAATCTTTTTCTAACCTGAAAACCTTTCACTCCACCAGTATTGACCGAGTTCATATTTTTTCCATACACACAACTTATATATTGAACAAGAGCTCTTTTGATAACTGGGATCTTAAAAAGTCTTTTGTGTGGCTTCATTAATAAATGCTTTACAAGTGCTGAAAAAAAATTAAACACAGCATCTTTTAAAATCTGAGCACAATGAGAGAGAGAGAGTTTGCAAATACCTTAGAAATGGATTAACAAACACTGCAGTGTATAATGCTGACATGCATATTTTTAATATCAGTAGTTTAAACCAGGGCCAGCTTTAGGTCACCAAATAAATAAATAAAAATAAACAAAGTTTGTTTTTGTTTTTTTTTAAGTCTATACACAGTGTGTGCACATTATTGTTTATTTGAAATATCAAGACAAAACAATGCAATTCTGTCACACAAAACAAACCATTGGAAAAAATGCAACCTATTTTAATAATTAAAATAATACAATATGATCCTCCTGCCCAAGACCAATGGACAGAAACAATAGAGGAAATTTACATCATGGAAAAACTGACACATTGCTTGAGACTACAAGAAATGCAGATGAACAATAAATGGGAGAAATGGATGTTATTCAAGGCTAAACACAGCGACAAAGACTGAAAGAAGAAACTGGAAAGAACTTGTGTGAACACTGACAGAATGCAGGAACTGAGACAAACTCTCAAACAGTGTATCTTATTTTGTTCTTTTTATTTGTTTGTGTAATAATGTTAAAAAGTGGAGCCAGATAAATAAATCCGGGATATCTCTCCGTTAGCAGGCTTGACCTAACCAAACCTTAACATATCGAAGCAGCTTCCAACTTGGATCAGTGCATGTTCACATAAAAGGGATGGAGTTTGCAGTATTGAACCAATCCAAAGAGAGAGAAACCATGCAGAGAAACAATTCATAAAAATATGAAGAATTAAAATCCATTATTCAGACCAAAAGCGACACTGTTGCTTCAGGGAGGCCATGCAGCATAACATACTGTAGTTGGCCTAAAGTTGTGCTGCTGTAAATGCATTGCCATCTCAGTCTCACAAAATTTGTGAAACTGACTTTGACAAAACTTCATTAGATGTGGCAACACGATTTTCTTCATGTAATACAGACTTTAGGGTACAATATTTCTTTATGTTGGGCAGCACATAATGTTTTCTTGCTTTGTGACACAATGTATTTTCATATGTGTGTCACGACATGTCATGCTGCCTCGGACTAAATAGGACTTATCACCCCATTTAAAAATACTGGAACCCAAATCCTGAATGAAACGTTCTAATAATGGTGCTAATAATCGGCTCTACTCTCCTTTTTCCCATTTTCACTGGGAAAAAGTACCTCCTTCGTGGTACCTGGTGCTGCCTTTTTTAGTACCTGCTTTGTTGAGGTTCCAAAAAATGCAGCCCTAGTCTAAAAATCTGACGTAGGCACAAAGCAGACACTGATTGGTTCAGATAATCATCACACCGTAGAGTCATCAACTCACGCACAAAAAGGAAGCATTTGGCCACCATTATTTTTTGTTGGTGATCTTGTGAGGATGGCAGCAAAAAAGTGTAATCCATGGAGTCTGGGAGTTTTGCGTGTCAGATTGGCACTCAATGGAATTGCTCCAGAAAAACAGTATCAGGTTGAAAGTGTCGCGCAGCACACAAAAATTTGGAAATCATGGCAGCACGGACAAAAACTGAAATTGGCATTTACATGACAGCGACACGTTTCTTCGTGAGACCTTGTCATTGTGTCAAACCTTCATAGACATACAGTTTCACACCACTAGGTGGCAATAGGTAACACAACAGGCTGCGATGTGGTCTGGTCGGATTATTATTATTTTTTCAAAGTGACAAAACATTACTTACTTACATTACTTACAATGTTACAAATATTTGGGAAACATACTAAAATGACTTTGTGTCCAAAGGATGAAGTCACCTGTACCACAAGTACCCTCATAGTAATGCTCTAAAAAGTGACATTTCTGACTTATTTTGAAATATTTTCTACAGCACATCAAAAATGTCTCTGTGCTCACTCCTCACATACCTCTTTATGAGACCAAACTTTACAGACCTGCTATTAACTGACCCTGGACTCTGGCATTTCAGGTGCATAACATGACATACACATTAACCAAAACAGGGAAACGGTCATTCTGTAATCCACGTTTCTAAGATTTACAGTGCGTTTACAAAAAACTGAAAATGGTGGTAGTGCTTATGTAGCACAGTTTCCTAACATGTTTGTCTGTTATGTGATTTTTATACTTATTGAATTACAGGCTGAGCATCGCATGGTATGTTTTACTTTGGCCTCTTTAAATTGTTTGTCTTAAGCCAAAATCATTGACAGCTGTAAATGAAAAGGTTATACAAATAAAATGTCCTTCAATGTAGAGCCCTGAACTATAGAGCTGGATAAATATATCCAGGATATTTCTCCGTTAGCAGGCTTGACCTAACCAAACGTTAACATATAGAAGCAGTTTCCAATTTGGATCAGTGCATGCTCACATAAAAGGATGGAGTTTGCAGTGTCGAACCAATCCAAACACAGATTGAAACCATGCACAGAAACTTATGTCATCATTGAGAAACAATGCCTAAAAATATGAAGAATTTAAATCCATTATTCAGACCAAAAGCAACACTGTTTGCTGGCAATAAATTGCTGTTTATTAATAAGTATTAATGAGATTAAACAATATTTATCTATTGGACAATAAAATTGCACACGGACAAAGGTCTAAAGAGTACTGATATATACTACTCAAGTAGAAGTACTGTTGGTAGAAATTGTACCCAAGTACAAGTACCAGTAATGCATACATTACTCAAATACAAGTAAAAAGTAGTTCAATTTGATAGCACTTAAAGTAAAAGTTATTAGTTACTTTCACCCCCACGTTTATTTTTGCTAATAAATATTGCCACGGTTCCCTTGCATACAGTAAACATCTCATGTATAAACTTAAAAACAAAGAAATGTAATCTTGCACAACTGGAACTTAAATTATTTTCCAAAAAGGTATCTGTATAAAAAAAAAATGTTTGTCAAAATGTACAATTATTTTTAAAATAAAAATAATACCGACTACAATATTTGCTTTTCCTGAATAAAATGCAAGTGAGGATGCAGGTGCTGGCCTGTGCCGCACTGCATTAGCTTAGCATTAGCATTAGCCTAGTTTTAACATTAGCACTAGCCTAACATTAGCTTAGCATTAACATTAGTCTAGTGTTAGCATTATCCTAGCATTAGCAAGAACCTAACATAGCATTAGCATGTGCCTCGCATTAACATTAGAATCAGCCTTGCATTAGCATTAGCCTAGCATTAGCATTAAACTAGCATTAGCACTAACCTAGCATTATCACTAATCTAGCATTAGTTTAGGATTAGCATTAGCCTAGCCTTAGCATTAAACCTACCATTAGCAATAACACTGCATTAGCATAGCAATAACATTAACCTATAGCATTAGCAATAACCTAGTAATAGTATTAGCCTCGCATTTAGTTTAGTTAAGGTGTTTTTTTTAGCAGTTTACATTCTTAACTTTTTTTTATTTCATTTTTTTACACACAACATTCACATTTCAATTTTACAACATACACATTATTCAGTCATAGAAGCTCAAAAAAGGAGTAGGCTAATAAAAGTAGTTAACATTTACATTTCCAGGTGATACAGCACAATATGGTCTGTATCCAAGATAAGAAATCAGAACAGCATAATCGATTCCAGAGGTGGGTAGTACTCGGCTACATCCACTTAAGTATCACAATGAATATCACAATTTCCACATTATTTTATCTTTTGTTTCGCACAATTTATATCGTCATTGAAAATAATCAGATTTTTCTGCTCTAACAGTTACTCAGTACTCACAGTACTCAAGTAACATTTTCTTCAAGTATTTCTTTTTTGACTTCCACTCGAGTAGCTGTCCAGGTCACCACCTTCCACTTCCACTAGAGTAAAAGGACTTCAAAACCACATTACTCCTACCTGAATAAATACCCTGGCTACTCTACCCACCTCTGTTCGATTCTTACAAAATCTTCAAAACAGCATCAAGGACAACAGCATTTACATATGGATTATAACTACTAATCCTCTCTGAGTTTGACATTGCATAGACGTGAGATAAAATTTCATCCTCAGTTTCCCATTTACAAATTATTGATGAAAAAATAGAAGAAAAAGAAACAAAAACAAAAAATCTATACATTCGTGATCACCATCTATGATCAAGCAACGTAATAATATCCATAACCAGGTGCATGCACAGCCTCTGCATCAGGCGCCTGTTTACGCAGCAAAAGGAGGATATGAAGTCAATTTTCCATAGACAGACACACACACACCGCTAGGTGTCTGTACCTTTCCATGAATCATCTTTTATCATATTGCAAATACTTTCTCAACCATACGATTAGCAACTTACCATTAACAGCATTGAAAAGGAAAGAGCCTATAGCTACATTTCACAACAAAATTACTAGTACATAGTCCGTTATCAGATTTGATCATAAACTGAACAGTAAAAAGACAGCACAATTATATCAATGATCTTGTTGCTGAAATGTGTTAAAGAAGCAGTAAGACAGTTACCAATGCCACTCCCTACCGATAGTCACTAGTCACAATTTTGCACACTATTTGGTATGTAATCTTGCTACTCCACCACTGTCATTACCATCAAAGGTTGAAATAATTTGAAAAGGTTGAATGGTTGAAATCAGTTGAAGAATGGCTGAACAGCTGAAGTTCTAAGTTGAAGGTTTAAAATGTTGAAAGTGTGGATGGGAAAATGAAAAGTTAAATGGTTGAAAAAGTTGAAAAGTTAGAAAAAAGCATAGCATGATGGTCAGAAAATATTTGAACATTTCCACACCAAATTTGTTGGAATCGGTTGAAAATTGCAAGAGTAGTAGGAGTAAGAATGACGAAAGACGACAAAAAAAAAAAAATAACCAGAATGAAGTTCAAAGATTACAATAGTGAGGATGACTCCAGCATCCTCACTAATGAATTCAATTCAAAATGAAAAAAAAAAATATCAGGCTCTAAGTCTAACAACATTTATGAACTCTAAAACTGAGAAAATAACCTCCATTCAATGCTGTTTTGATGTGGTGCATTACGTTTAATCTGGTTGGTCGGCTACAATGTGATGCATTTGATTGTTGTCTGGTCACTTCATTTTTTGTAGTTTCACAATGACAGTTGATCATTTTAAAACCAAAAAAGGAATTTTCTCAGTAACAGTTAGGTGTAGAAATGTAAGAAATTACTTAAGTACAAGTACTGATTTAGAAATATACAAGTACAAGTACCTATAAAAGCAACTCAAATACAGCAATGTGAATACTTGTAATCCATTACTTTCACCTCTGAATTTAACCATGTTAGAATCTAGACGTTTTTACAGTCTGTGATACGTTTAAACTGAAACTACAGTTTTTGGAGGTTATTGTTGTTCGTGTTGTTTACAGCGTCTTTATTTACATGCTATATGAAGATGCACCTGCTTCAATCAAACCCAGCACTGACTGTTTGTCTCTGATGTGGTCTCTGTTATGTAGCTGATGAGCCTGTGTGAAACATATGCACAAAGTTAGTGTGTAACGGTCTGCAGAGGTTAGTTCTTGAGGTCTAAAGATTGACAGAAGTCACGGCGTAAGCACTAATCTCCTGCCAAAACCAGCACAGTAGTGTTGCTATTCTGACTCTTACAAAACAATGCTTACCTTCCCCGCTCTGCTTCTGAGTGACTTCCAGCAGAGACTTTCCAGTTCCTAAAAAAGATGTGATGGCTTTCAAACACTGAGCTACCACACACTCTAATCCTGCAGACATTTAGGTTGAAGGTGGGCTTTAGTGTTGTTTTTCCTCCACCAACAGCAGGAACAACCACAACACTTTCCCTCAAAGTTCAGGGAGCACAAATTTAAACTCCCTAATTCACTATTTCTCATGTCAATGCTTAATGAAACAACACACCCTAAATAGAACTATCGTCTTATTGTAAAACTTTGCATTTTATCCTTGCTTTTCGTGCATCTACTTTTCAGAGAATGTACATATATAGACTTTGACGCAATAAGAGTTTAAGTGAGGTTTCCTTCACGTTCACCACTATTAGCTTACACTGATGCATGGAGTTGGCTGGAATTAACAAATAACTCTCACAGATGCCTCAGTAGTGCCAACTATAAGAAGATTACTCTAGATTGGATTTCTTTATTTACGTTTCCTCAAGACCACAAATTCAATCGCGAACGTTGCTTCAATTCTAATGTTACCCGGGCATCACTAGGTTGTTAGTTGGATATTTTTTAAAGCAGTAGGTAGGGAGACTGATGGGGTGCTGGGGTGTAAATTCTATCAAAGTTATTGGTTCTTTTTTGTAAAAAAATAAAATAAAAAAATATTATTTATTTTATATTATATTTTATTTTATTATTTTAGAGATATTTCAGCCCCCCTAAAATAGGCCCAATGATGAAAATATGTGTTACTATTTAATATAGATTTGTACATATGTGAAAATTTATAAACACAATATTACTCATATGTAATAAATTCAAGAAATAATCTTAGCCTTGTTATTAATATTTAGCTAATAAGACCTCCAAGTCTGAACCAACGTCAAGAAACCTGCAAGTGATACAGATGATGATTGCATTGAAAAGTGTCCTTAATAGTCTTAATATTTCATAGGGTGATACCTCGGGGAAAAGCCATTATCTTCAGGTTGTGAGGTGTATCTAAAATGTGCTGATGAGATGATAAATAAGGGTTCTTTACAAACAGCTGTTTCTGAAATAAACACAGACTTTTCAGAGTGGGGTCCATGGACCAGTAGTGGTCCATGATTGATCGTAATGGGTTTGCTTGGATGTGCTATTTTTCTAAATCAACAGTAAAATCCAAACTTTAGTAACGTCTGGAGAGAGCCTACTATGATGCTGTTTTTGGTAAGGTAGCGTTATCCACTCTTGATGGACTACGCTATCAGGTTAAATTGTGCCTACTCGGAAGTGGTTTGAGAAAAAAAAAAAAAAAAACGAGTGTAAGGATCAGATTGGAAGACGAAAATTTTAGGATTTTTCTTTTTATTGCTAATAATCATATGAAAGCTTTTATATCTTCCCACTGGTCCTGGTATCAATCGACTGACTCCAGTTCCAGGTCTCTCTGTTTTTGGGTGCCATCATCATGAAGCTCTTGGAGTTTGCTTTGGTGGATGTGGTTCTCCTCCGGCTCCTGGATGTCTTCTGAGAGTTCGTGTACCGGTAATTGAGCGACGCCGGTTTCCGTTGGCACTACGTGAGAGATTAGAAATGAACTTGCGATCTCTTTCAGAAGGTTCTGCTCAACCTTCAATTTTGTAAGCTCATCAGTTAATGGAGTCGTGAGCGTGTCTGTCTGAGTAAGTGGCGCTGGACTCTGCACTGGTTCTTTTTCTGGGTGTTCAGGCATCTCCTGGATCACCGGGTCACCGTCTGTGTGAGCAGCAGCTCCCTGCACCTTCTCATAGAGACTCTTCCTTTCCTCTTGCAAAGCCCTGCACAGACTCTCAAGCTTCTGGTTCTTGATGGAAACAAGCTCAAACTCCTTCTCCTTGATAGCTTTCTGCGAAGGAATAAAAGATCAATTCAAGCCTTTTTCGAGCCTGTGGGTCTGACACAACCTGCACGAAGAAGAAACGTTCCTTACATCTGCCACCATGTCAATGAGGCTTTTGTTGCAGCCATCAAAGCGACTCTTCCATGACTGACACTCTTTCTCCAGCTTTTTCATTTTCTTAGCCATCTACACCACAAAACAACATGTAAGACACGCTCAATCAAAGATGCCTGTAAAAATAGCTGCAACAGCCAGGGGAAGGATTATACAGGCTGTCTGAGTTTGAAGGGGTATTAAAAAAGCTCCTGGGATTTCTTCCTCTCACTCAGTTTTTAATCTTTGTTTATGCAGATAGAAAAAGAAAAAAAAATGAAAACTTAATTTCCTTCATACTTACCTTGTCCATATCCTGCTTAAAGCCGCTGTAGACAGTGTTGCTCTTTGACACCGTGCCCTGGAACTCGTCAAACTTCTTGGAGTACATATCCATCTGAGGAGGAATGGTGACGTGTTACTCAAACAGTGCCAAAATGAGTCAAGTTTGCTTATGATGGCCCAGTATCAGACCTGAACTTTCATATCGGTCTCCTGCTCCTTCAGGACTTTTACTTGAAGTTTATACTCAGCAGATGTTTTCAGCAGCTGTGAGAGATTGAAAGGATCCATACAATGAGTGATTTATTGATAAAAATTGACTGATTGACAAACCGTACATGCTCCTTCTCCAGCTTGTGCTTCTCCTCCGCCTGCTTTAGGATCATGTTGGCTTGCTGGAGTTTGGTTTCCAGCAGCTTCTCTTTCAAATCCCTGTGTTTGAAGACTTTTTCCAGGTTCTGGAAGACATACATTAGGCCAGGAGTGTCAAACATATTTTAGTTCAAGGGTCAAAATTGAAAAAACTTTGCGCCCTGGCAAATATTGTGAATATTGATTGAATTTTTGTATTTGGAAGGGCTGAGATATCAACGCCTGAATTACTTTACTTCATATTTTCTGTGATTCAGACTTTAACATGCGGGCCAAATTTGATGCTCTAAAGGGCCAGAGTTTGACACTTGCATTATTTTCTTGCTCTTACAGCTTTGCCTGCCTGATAGTGAAACACTGTCATGGCTAAACTAAAAACCTGCAGATATTTATTGGTCATTGTCTAAGACACTCAGTACACATCCTTTAACTTCCAGAGGTTTGGAACCAATGTTGGCCTAAAGTGTGACAGGATCCATACCGCCTCTCGCTGGTCATACTGGGAAATGAGTCCCTTGAGCTTCTCTGCAAGAGCACTGTTCTCCTGACACAGCTTGGTGTTGCGGCTGCTGTGTTCTTCTATCTGGGCCTGGATTTCACCCAGTGTCCCCTGGAAATGTGTGGTGATCTCTTTCCTCTTCAGGTCGTCTTCTCTGCACCTCTGCAGGGTCTCCTCCTGCAGGGAAAAAGTTCACTACTGATAAAGATTCTGCAGGATGTATACTTAAGTAATTTGTACAGTATATGCATATGTAATCACTTTGAACAGTGCAATATGAGAGATTATGAGCCCTAACTTAAATGTATCATGCACACCTAAAATCCACATTTTTCTTGATCTATAAAGAAGTGTCTGTCCAATAAGTGTCCAATAGCAAAAATCAACTGTAAGCCGGGTTTCAACCCATAGAGGGCAGTCACTCCGACATTTTACAACTAAATATGCCAAATTCAGATATTCAGATTTAACTAAAATGTTGAGAGTTGGACCAGGATCAATAAACAGCACTACTTCATACCCAAATACATTTGTATTCATCAGAAAAAACCCTAACCCCCAACCCCACTAGATCCCTCCACCTAAACCAATAAATGCCAACATAGCTCCAAAGGTTTCATAATTTAGTGAACAACGCACCTTCATGACACATAATTCATGCTAATGACAGCATAATGTCAGCCTTAGGTATAAAAATTCAAGTAAAGTGTTACCAAAGCGTCCTTTCATGTGAACCATTACCAGTGTTTCCTGTGAGTTGCACTCCACGCATTAACTTATAGTTTGAGTTCTAGCACCAGCTGATGTTAAGTCCTAGATGCCTCTTGACTCTCCTCACTTCAGTCACTCAGAAGACAAAGCATTATTGTCTAAGTCACATCTGCTACTACATGCTAGGTTAAGTATCAGTGGTAGAAGTACCTTCAGGGTCTTGTTGTGTCTCTGCAGCTCTCTGCACAGTCCCTCCAGTTTACTGCGAGCCAGCACGGCCCGGCTGTGCTCGCTTTGCAGCTGGTCCTTCTCTTTCATTACTTGGAGCAGCTTCTTCTGAAGGACCTTTGTCTGCTTCTGGTCAACACGATGCTCCTCCAGCTGCAAAACAACCCGGAAATTACGTTTTCATGGTGTGAGGTATTTGTTTTAGGATTTGTGCACCATTCGCTCACCAGTTCAGCGTGTTTCTTGATGATGGCCTCCAGTTTTTGCTCTGGAGTGTCCAGTTTATTCAGACTTTGCATCAACTGCATGGCTTCCTTTCCTATGGAGGGTATTATTTAAGCACTGTATCCATCAGCCATCACATCAGAGCCAGGGTTGGAGTAAATTATAATTGAAGTTGTGTAATTGATCATTAATTACAATTATGACGTAATAACAATTGTAATTGCATTTGAAAAAAACTGTTGCTGTTGTAATCGTAGTTAATTTGTAATTGAGTTCTATAAAAACTGTCAGTGCCAAGGCGTGAAAATAGAAAGTTTTTGGATTTTTTTTTAGCTAATGCTATAGTAAGGCATAAAAATAAAAAATAAATGTCGAACATTTTTATTTTTTAGATAAGGCTATCATAAGGCATAAAATGGAATATACATATATATATATATATATATATATATATTTTTTTTTTTAATTTATTTATTTATTTAATTTTTTTTTTCTGAGATAAGGCTATATGATGAGGCATAAAAAAATATATTTTGGAACCTTTTTTCTAAGATAAGGCTATCATAAGGCATACAAATGTTTTCAATTTGGACTCTATTAATGAGAACAAAATTGTAATTGAATTTTAGGGGGAAAATAATAATTGTAATTGGAAAAAATGCCAGTCACCGTAATCATAATTTAGTTATATTTGAACATGGATAATTGAAGATGTAATTGTAATTGATAAATGTAATTGACCTCAACCCTGATCAGAGCACATTCAAATAGCAGAAAACGCACAAAAGAAAGATGATGAACACCTAGATTTTTGAGCATCTTCTTCTCCAGTTTCTGGTCTCTGCGTGTTTCTGTCTCTTTCACTAATGTGACCTCCTCCGACTCTTCTGGCTCAGCTGGTATCTCCTCAGCCTGGTAGGTGCTAATGATGTCCTCAAGCTGTTGGCTGAGGTCCTCCGTCAGGTCAATGTGGTGGTCTTTGTTTGCTTCAGGACCAATGGATGCAGGGCTGCACTCCTGACAGGTCTCCATCTTTTCTCTGGGCTGAGACCTAAAGACAGAAACCCCTTTGTCAACAAATCTCCTTCCCTGGGTTTTATAGAGAATAAAATGCCTATAAATTACATTTGTAACAATGAAGATGCACTGACTGTTTCTTCATCTTTGTTACTTTGAGTCATTAGCCTGTTTTATCCTGAACGGAGAAATAAGGATGTGCTGATGTGGATCACCCTGGTCTAGACACACAGCCGTCACAGGTCCAACACATGATTATATAGTAAAACACACACACACACACCACTATTTGGACTCTATGAGGTGTGCATGTGTTCTCTCAATGACTCAGTCGGAAATCAAGTGGGCCGGACCAAAAAAACGTTTTTCATGTTTTTGTGAAGAAAAAAAGTACGAATTCAAACAAAATCCTGAATGTTAAGCAATTGGTCAAAATTCCTTGACTTTGCAACTGATTTTCTGGAAATTTGCACTGAAACTTTCAAGAATTCTGTCAGATAATTTGTGTGAATTTTCCAGCTTTTTTAAAATAATTGCGATGTAATATTATTGTAAATAATGTAGTGCTGCAACCTCCATTTTATTTTATCTACACTTATCTGTTTTTTTTTTAAACTTTAAACAAAATCTTCCTGTGGGGCAGACTAGATACTCTGGCAGGCCTTGAGTTTGACATATGTGCTCTATTAAGATGTTACAACTAAAGGTCTACGGGGTCGCATAAAGATGCCAAACAATAGATAATTCTTTAAACTAGTGATGGTCTGAAATATGCTGAGGCTACGAAGCATATCGAGTAATAAAGGGGGTGTTTCCGCAAATCGCGCGTCGAGGCTTGCTTCACTTAGGGGAGGAGCCAAAATGGTGACGAGCGAAACCTCGCTGCCCGGCTCTACCACATGACTACTTTGGGAAAGAGTTCAGAGTTTGTCTGGTGGTTTGACAGCATCATTAACCCTCAGGCTCCATTAATGATTAAGTGTTTGATAGAAAGCTGCAGTTAGTCAGAGTTTGGATATAGAGTTTATACAGTATATTTGCTTATCAGAGTCTGGATAATGTTTTAATAGATCCGATATAAGTTGATAAAGTTTAGAGGGAGAAAGAAAGAGAGCGTTTGAAGATTTTAGATTGAGGAGAGTGTAGATGCACGCATTAAATAAGGGATTAGTTTAATGTATCTTACTGTACGTCTCATTCAGCACTATTTGTAAATAAAATCTCCCCCATCACTGTCCATGTTACACGTGCATTTTCAGTGACTTCTTAATACAAGCGCTTGGAAATGTCCATCTTACACACAGGAGGTTTTTGGGGAAACTGTGGTCTTGCAGAGAACAGAGCTGAAGCTCTGGAGGGGGAGGGTTTAAATCCAGTAGAAGCCACTTTTAGGAAAATGTATACACTGAGAAAAATTCCATTTTTATTATTTATTTTTTTTCACATGATTCTTTATGTAGAGAAATATATTATTTATACATTTCTAGTAATTCATAGTCATTACCAATAGCCATAACAATATTTTTTATTGACTCACACTGTGCGATACAACTGCCTGTAATTATACATCTAGGTGGTTTTGTGTGCATGCAAAGCGTCAAGAAATGAACCATTACTCGAACCTATTGGCTAAAGTGTTATAATGCTTCATGAGGCTTCATCTGACCATCACTACTTTAAACACAGAAACAAAAAGGCACTGGGAACCATGGCGTAGTACCCAGCATCGACCTTCTAAACTAGAGAAATTGTATTAAAAGAAACACTAAAACTCGACAAACAAAAGGAAGATGAAAACAGGACTACCAGTAATCTCCAGCCCAAACTAAAATCATAAACTAACACACCAACAGCAGCGAGAGGCAAAACCTCACCCCACATGTCTACTGCTGGACGTGTTGTGCCTCCTTCCCTCTGCTCCTCTCAGCCCTATTTTTACACTTCCTCCTCCCACTACACCTGATTGTTGATTTGAATCAGGTGTTTTAGGTGAGCTGAGAGACCAGCAGTAACACCTGGTATATCAGCTACCAAGGCTACAACCGACTGGATGGATGGATGGATGGCTGAAACCACTCAACTTCAAACTACATCCCTTTACCTTCCTATTTTTACCTTGCAATAAACTAGACAGGGATACAATCAGGGCTGGACTGGGACCAAAAAATGGCCCTGTCATTTTTGGCCATAGTGGCCCACTACCATACAATCTGCAAAAGCACACAACATACAAGAGGATATATCTCCACATTGTATTGTTTCAAAAAGTAAAATAAGGTGTAGCAGCCTATGGAATAGAGTAACCATTTAAAAGTTTCATATGCTGTTTCAATACGATACAGATGCTTATCTTGGGAGAGCTGACCACAGTGTCAAAATACTCATCTTAAATTGAAAGTGGATGTCAAAGGACCACTCAAGGGTTTAACGTTTGTTTTAATATTGGGGGGATCGAATATTTATTCTCTCCGGGGGGGAGATTTAAAAAATGCATGCAATTTCCCGCATTCTGATGCATTTTTCCCCCCAACAACTTAGAATTGTTGGTTGTGATTTTGACGTCCTCTTAATTTGAACAGAAGCTGCAGCAAACTTTTGACCCCTCCTACACCTGTGATTGAGTGAGGATTAATGTGGAGGGGTGGGCGAACGCTTCGTGTGTGTGGATGGAAGCTACCACGTGTGCAGCTGGAAAGGGGTGAGGCACGTGTAGCGTATTTTGTCTTTAAAGGGTTGTAAAATACATCACATATCAACATAGGAAATTTTTAATTAAATGTTTTGGAATTTATGTTTAGACAAAAATATTAGATAGGTTTGAATATTGATGGGGTTGGAACCACCCTAAATCCCTTGTATTTTACGCCTATGGGACCACTGCTAGAGATGTCTTTACAGTGTTTAAAGAAATATGCTGTTTATTCAAATACACAATTGTGCCTATGACTGTAAGACCATTTATCCATGTAAAATGATAATATAATATATAGATATATTCAATTCTTTCTCTCTCTCTCTCTCACACACACACACATCATGGTGACCACCTCCAAATCAGCAAAGACAAGGTTGTAAACAAAACTCAATAGACTCATATTATTATGCATGTATTGAGTTTGACTGAATACAATGAGTTTTGTTATAATTTACACTTTAGCCTACAATTTGCCCAAATATTACTAAGGGAAGATGTGTCTAATAATATTTAATAATACTGCGATTGTATTAACTCAAACTGTTTTCTAATTTTTTCTTACTCTTTTTTGTTTTAATTTAATGCCACATTTTGCTCATTTAGCTCCATTAAAAATCTGTTTCCTCTGTTTTGATACTCTTGACTATCTTGGCCCATTTAAGTCACTTTTCACTCTTTTCTTGCAATGTTTTTGCCACTTTTGGACCATTTTATGCCACCTGTTACTTGCTTTTTGTCACTTTACTTACACTTTACTCATTGCCAATCACAGACTTTATCACCATTAGCCTCCGCTGCTGAGTCGGACCCTCCTGACTTGTCTCCCAGCCCAGCAGCAGCAGTTGGTGACTTTATCTTTTTGGCCCGCTGTTTCTCAGTGTCCCCCGGGCATTTCTCCTCCTGTCCATTTTTTACTGACTACTAGGTCAAGTTAGCGGACAGTTTGCCCATCGCGCACATGGACATGAGCAATGCCCGGTATGCCAGATGGCCAGTCTATGCCTGGATACAATATTTAACTCATTCAGTGCAGCCATTTTCAGAATTTCTACCCCGAGCGCCAGCAGTTTTAGAGCATTTTGACAAATATTTAAAGACCCACAGAATATTTTGTACTATGACAATCTGAATTCTAACACCAGATTCTGAAAGATTAAAGGTTCTAGTTTCAATTAATTTAATTTTGTTTCTAGCTTGTTTCGTTCTTCTGTAATCAGCAGTTGAATAGAGGCAAGTTTCACACATATCGCCAGTTTGTGACAAAAAGCTGAGAAAATCAACTTTTTCTGAACAAAACAATTACTGACTTTGAAGCATTTTTTTTTTTTTTGCTTTAATGACACCTCAACATTGGTTTCCTTCTATAAAACTACAAAAACAACACTGAGACCGGGTTTTTGATGGCAACATTATTTTTGTTTTGTTATCTATGTCAGAATTGAATGGTTTTCTTACTGTATTTTGTCCGTCCTCTCAGTCCCTCCCCCCGTTAGTTCCCACACACGCAACTTCCTCCTCATCCCGGACATGCCAAGTGTCAGCGCTTGCTCCGTTGCCCCGCTGCTGTGAGCTGGTGGGAACTTTAGCATCAACTCTCGTAAACTCCTTTCCTCTCCCTCTGAGCTCTGCCCATCACGGGTGAGCTCTCATCTAAAGGTGCGCTGCTGCCACCTACATGTCACCAGTTGGTCACTACATCATTGTACAAGTTAGCTATTCACCGGAGAACTTTGTCACACTGTCTCCTAGCAACCCTAGCTGAAAAACACAATTCACGTCTTTTTTTTTCTTTGTTCCTTTTTCAGAGCACAAGAGATCTTAATTTTTGTCAGGACATAAAGGAAATTTCAACCAAAAACTTAAAAAGTGCATCCGGAGAAAATTATCTACCCTACCTTTAATAATAAATCGACTTTGACTTATAAAGCACAGTATCCAACCACTTTGTACAGTTACTTACATTCACCCATTCACTCACACCATATCTATTTTTGAAACTCTGAAAACATAAATAATAATAATAATTTCCATTCTTTTGGAAAGGAAATAAAACAAAAGTTGTATTTTAAAACGTTAAACTGTTCACAATAGTCTATTTTAATTATTTATTGAACTAAGCAAGTAAAATAAATCTTCATTCAAATGGGCCATTAACACATCATTTTGCTACAAATTGTAGTATGATAAAGAAATGCAATTTGTGCATTTTTAGTCATTTGTTGTAATATATTACTATTTGATGATTATTGTAAATGAGCGCTAGTGCTATTCATTTCTAAAAATGCTGAAAAACATCTGTAAAACAAGTATTAATTCACTTCACTCAAATGATTAGAATTGTAGCTAAATATATCAATGTGCTACATAAAATTTTAAATACATTAATATCACTGAATGACACGTACTATTGTTTAGTGAAATGACTGCTTAAAGCGCAACTGAAATAGTTAATTCTCTATGACACTAGATGTGATTACATATTATCCAATAACTATAAATCACTTTATTACAAACGTGTTTGATTCTCACCCCCAGGCTTTTTCCCACCAAACAGAAGCTGTACATAATTTTTTTTTTATCTTAGTGGCAGCTGCAGAGCTGTCACATTATCGCAAACAACTTTGGGCAGAGTGAATCTGAATCACTGGATTATTATTTTCAATGCAAATGTCCTTGTATTTATCACTGGGGTGGAGTAGCTCTAATAATAGATTGCCCCTGATTAAAAAACCACAAATTCAATCAAAGGAACAGAAGTTACTTGGCTTCAAACAGCACCAGGTTGCTACCATGTTTCATTTCTACCATCTACCATGATGCCAGAATCTCCAGAATGAAAATAAATTAAAAAAAAACAGAGAGAATATTATTTCTTGTGGTAAAATGTTGCACAGAGCCTGTCTTCTCACTCCCGGAGCCTGTTTACATGCATAAAATTAGTGCAGCCTTCACACTGCCTGCGCTTTCACAAGAAGAGCACATGGCACCTGTTCAGAAGCTATTTTAAGAAACGACTTAATATGGGCATAATATTTATTTATTTCCATTTCAATGTTATTGATGTCTTTGCCAGCAGAGAAACAGACTAATAAAGGTAACAATTTTAAACAATAACCATGCAAAAAGAGACATTTTGTCACATGAATGTCTATGAAATAGCTTTTAAGGTGGAAATACAGCATGAGGAAGTATTAAATAATTAAATATAACATTGATCTGACACTATAAGACTGTAGGAATAGTTAAAATTCCTCTTCTGCTGTTTATCCAGTAACAGAGGAAGGTAAACAGCTTCTCCCCTGGACAGAACTGGTAAACTTCAAATTGAGAGAGAGGTACTCACAAGTAGGCTTAAATCACAGGATAGGAAGTCAGAAACTGCTCCACTGCTTTGAGATCGAATGTATTTTTTTCCCTTTTCAGGTGTAAAACCAGCCAAAAGAAGCAGCAAACACGATCTCACCAGGACCAGGGGCTAAAGGGGGAAGAAGAAGAGTGTGGGGGGGCTCAAACAGCACAGATACAACAGCTGTGATAAGACTACCTAAAATAACCCAGAGAGCAGCAGCACAGAGAGGACGGGAGCACGCCTCTGTCCATG
The DNA here is from genome assembly GCF_900634775.1 of Gouania willdenowi. Classification (NCBI taxonomy): domain Eukaryota; kingdom Metazoa; phylum Chordata; class Actinopteri; order Blenniiformes; family Gobiesocidae; genus Gouania; species Gouania willdenowi. The sequence continues at coordinate 11,364,560 of NC_041065.1, forward strand.
AAAGACAGCTCTCACACCTCCTGATTGTAGTGTTTGTCACATGTTCAATTCCATTCAATTAAATGTTATTTATTTAGCATCAATTACAACAAAAGTCATGTCAAAGTGCTTCCAAAATGTAAAATTTGTAATAAAAATGAAAAAAAAAAACAACAAATCCACATGAACAAACATAAGTGACAGTGGGAAGAAAAAACTTCTTTCTAACAGTTTTTCTTTTAACAGGAAGAAATCTCCAGCAGAACTTGGTTCAGATGTGGCAGCCATCTGCCCCGACTGGTTGTGGTTAGTGGACAGAAGGACCAACAGAACAGGATAGAGAGATAGAACATCAGAGTGTCCCAGACTAGTTGAGTGAACCATTGATCAGGGACTGCCATCTCCAGCTTCAAGACACCTAAAACAGAAAGAGAGGGAAGGGCGAAGAGAAGGCACAGACTGCAGAAAAACATGATACAAGAACACAGTGGAATGAGAATGAATATGGGGTGGACATCACTGTAAATGGTGTGTAGCAGTGTGAGCAGCGTAATGAGTATACAACAAGGTTCAGAAGTGGGGGGTTGGCTACAACCCAGCACAACCTTGACTGGACTTTACACATTGCAACCCATTAGAGATATGTGTAGATGGTGGATTGTGTTTGAATATAATGTTGGTGTTCTTCTATAAAATTTTAGTTTTTAGTTCCTAATTTTTTTAGATTTAGGGCTTTGTTGCTGGTGATTATGTTAACGCTATTATACGGTATACGCTTTAGCAAATAAGTTGGTTTTGAGTTTGGCCTTAAAGGTGGAGAGAGAAGCAGCCTCCCGTACTGAGACTGGGAGCTGATTCCAAAGGCGAGGAGCATGGTAGCTGAATGCTCTCCCTCCTGTTCTACTTCTAAACATGTTTGGAACTTCCAGTAGACCAGCAAACTGAGAGTGGACAGTTCTGCCTGGACAATAGGGTATACTAACAGGTCTCTAAGATATACAGGAGCTTGATCATGTAGAACTGTATAGGCTAAGAGGAGGATTTTAAACTCTATTCTAGATTTTACAGGAAGCCAATGAAGGGAAGCCAATACTGGAGAAATGTGCTCTCTCCTGTTAGTACCTGTTAATATTCTAGCTGCAGCATTCTGAATTAACTGGAGACTTTTTAGTGAGCTACTAGGACATCCTGACAGTAGAGAGTTACAATAATCTAGTCTAGATGTAACAAATGCATGGATTAGTTTATCAGCATCACTCTGAGCCAAGATATTCTTGATTTTAGAGATATTAAGGAGGTGGAAGAAGGCTGTCCTTGTGATTTGCTTAATATGAAAGTTAAAGGATAAGTCAGTATCAAAGATAACACCTAGGTTTTTTTACTGTGATGCTGGGTGACTGAGTAATGCCATCTATAGCTACTATTTGCTCTGATAATTTCTCTCTGAGGTGTTTTGGACCAAATAAAATAATTTCGGTTTCATCCTGGTTGAGAAGGAGAAAGTTACGGCTCATCCAGGATATTGTGTTTTTAAGACAGGCCTAGAGTTTTAATAACTGATGAGTTTCATCTGATTTCATTGACAAATAGAGCTGTGTATCATCCGCATAGCAATGAAAATGTATATTATTGTGACAGGGTGGAATGCTTCCGCCCTCCTCCTACCTGCTTCTTGTAGCGCTCCTCCCTGCGCACCTGGGTTGTCTGCTGATTACAGGGCGGGCACTGAATGGATTTAGGTTCAGGTCTGCTGTGGCCCAGATTCCTTGGTCGCTCCTGTGCGCGGATCTCTCCTCCTCCGTGAGTCTGTGGAGTTGTACCTCTGGTAGTATCGCGGTGGCTTAACACGCTGTGGTCACCCTGCGTCAATCACCACCGTTCCTTCTCGTTGGTATGTTATCTGCTGCCTTTTACGCACCATTGGCTGTCACTTTGCGCTCAAAAGTGCTTTCCCTCCAGGGCTCTGGTGTAGGCTGACGGCTGGCTGCTTTGGGCTCATTGATCGCTACTCTTGGGTGAGTTTTACGCAGAGTTGCTCTTTCTGCTGCTGTGCGCACCGGGCACTCACGGGGTTTTCTTTCTTCCCTAGTGCCATCGCAGTGCACATTGGTCATCGACAGCGGTTTGTTTGAGTCATCAGAGTGGGATGTTTGAGTAAGCGGCATGCCTCGCCTTTTGGCCCAGCTGGCTGTGCCTAGTCCGTCCTAATGCCTTCCTTTTTATGCAGTGTGGTGTTTTGGTAGGCGCACCTTGCGCGCACTTTCTGCGGAGGCCGGGAGAGCGCCTCTGTTGGGGTCTTTGGACCGGTGCTTCTTCTGACCGGTAAGCTGCTGGTTGCTGCCTGGCTCCTTTAAAATTATAATCCCTCTGTCTCCTAATGTGGTGCTTTGATCTCACAGCGGGACCAAACTGCACCTCCCGCGTCTGCTGGGAATAAGTCTTGGCCCACACCATTCATCGCACCGTGGTGCAACTCCTCCCACCTTTGCTGTTCTCGATATTTTAAAATACAGTAACCCTCCCAAGCTGGACTTGGGAGTTTCGTTATATATTTTGTTACCAACCCGTCTTTAAGGTTCTGCCACTGTATAAGTATTGTACATATAAGTTGTGCATGATTGGTATTTGATTTATTTTGCATTTTGGGTTTTTTTGTTGCTTCGCATGTGTGTGCTTTGTTTGGATTTGTTTTGTTTGATTCTTCTGTACTAGTGGACACGAAATGAGTACTCTTTTAAAGAAATGCTGTGAAATAAAGAACTTTGCTTGTTATAATTAAAGGTTCTGTCTCTGCCCCATGATTGAAGGTAAAACGAGCCTGTCTGCCTTTATGCAAGGTCCTAGGTTTACCCTAGGTGGCGTTGTCACTTCATAACTTAAAGATCCCGCTTATTTTGCCACATTTGGCGTTCTATCGACAGGACACCACGAAATAAAAGGGGCAGAGACATTTTTCTATTTTTTTGGTTCAAAAAAAAAAAAAAAAAAAAAAAAAAAAAAAAAGAAAGAAAAAAATCCAGAACAGCAGGGGTGGTGTTAAAACTTAAATTTTCTCTTTTTGGAGCCTTTCGACAGTTTCCCGCAGCCGACATGGAAGAGGAGATGCAGCGGCTAAAAGATCTGGTGTTACAGCTTCAGGCAGACAACGAGCAGCTCCGTCAGGGGCGCACTGGTTCGTTGGACCCCGGTGAAGGTACCTCTCGGGTTTCGGGTCCACCCACTAATCCACCGTCCCCCACCCCCGCTGTAACAGAGCGGCTGGTGGTTGTACCCCGGGACCGCAGGTGCCCTATTTTTAGTGGAAGGTCGGGGCTGGGGATCGCTGAGTGGGTTGAGGAGGTAGAGGCATGTATGCGTGCTCGACATCTGACTGCTGCTGACCGCGCGTTATTCATCTTTGACCATTTGGAAGGAGAGGCCAAACGGGAAATTAAGTTTCGGTCCGTTGCTGAGCGTAGGGACCCTGTGAAGATTATTTCAATTTTAGAGGAGCTCTATGGTTGCCATCAGTCCTACATTACTTTACAGCAGGACTTCTTTGCCCGACATCAAATGGAGGGTGAGAGCCTGCAAGAATTCTCATTAGCTTTAATGACGTTGATGACACGGGTTAAGCAACAGGCACCAGACGGGATGCCTAATGCAGAAGTGTTGCTGCGAGACCAGTTTACAGAATACGTTCTTGACGGTGCCCTGCGCCGCGAGCTTAAACAACTTGTTCGTAGGCAACCAACCATCACCTTGATGGAGCTTCGTGCTGAGGCGATCAGGTGGGAGCGCGAGGGCTTGCCCGGTGGGGCTAGGGGCCGCAGCTATTCTGTTCCTTCGGCCTTGGGCCTCCAGTGTGGTGTGCGAGGTCGTGTTCAGTCTGACCCCCAGGTGGAGCCATCTGGGCCTAGTTTAAGAGAGATTATGGACATGTTGAAGCAGCAACAGGAGCAGTTAAATAAACTCACTCAAACTGTTGTGTCTTTACAGGCCCCCCGTCCGCAAGGAGAGGGCGTAGACCCACCCCCAATCATTTGTCGTAGGTGCCAGCAACCAGGACATTATGCCAGGAACTGTATGGGTCCCCGGGTTTACAACCAGCCGCGACCAAGTAGGCATGATGGCCAGGGGTCCAGAAATGCTGGGCCAACTCACTCCAACTGGCAGTCGGAAAACTAGAGCCCACTGAGCTGTTGAGCCCCAGCTCAGGTGGGGAGCCCTTAGGCTCACAGTTGGACACCGCTGGTGGACTGATTGCGCCGTGTCCAAATATAGATGTTTCAATTGGGAGGATTGAGGAACCAAGGTCGGGTGAGGTGCAAGGCTGGGTGGCGGAGCACCAAGAGAGGCTCAGGCTCGCGTTTGGTTGTGCTCGTGAGAAGCTTTTAGCAGCGGCGAATCGTAGGAAAGAGCGTCATGACCAACAAGTGCGGCATGCACCACTGCTCGTGGGTCAGCGGGTGTATGTCAGAGATCATAGTTTCCGAGGGCGCCATAAAATTCAGGATCTGTGGAGTTCGGTTGTTCATCAGGTAGTGAGCGTTCCATCTGGTGAGGGCGCAGTTTACACCGTGGCTCCTGTTGGTGATTTGCATAAGGTCCGGAATGTACATCGCAACATGTTGAAAGCCATTGTGGAGCCTAAGGAGGTTGTTGACCGGGAACCCCGCTTGCCCCCTCTACCAAACTCGGTCCCACTTGAAGATTTGGACTCTTCAGATGGTGACGTGTGGCTTTTAGTCTCAGAATTCCACCAGCCTGTGGGCGCCCCTAGCGTCTCTCTCCGGGCTCCTTTGGGGGCCTCCGTCTTGGGTGCCCCAGGTCCTGGCCAGACGAGTGGGCCCACGGCAACACCCCTTCAAGAACCTTCTTTAGCTGACCTAGATCTACCAAGTACCAGTGCTCAAGCATTACGTCGAACCACTCGGTCTACGGCTGGTCAACATTCGAACATGTATCGGCTTCCCCAGACTACTGAGCGGGGTGGTAGGGCTCCGGAACCCACTTCCAATCTGCAGGCTGTTATTTTTAGGCCTTGGTCTTGATCTTTTATCGTCGGGACGACGATACAAAGGAGGGGGGTAGATGTGACAGGGTGGAATGCTTCCGCCCTCCTCCTACCTGCTTCTTGTAGCGCTCCTCCCTGCGCACCTGGGTTGTCTGCTGATTACAGGGCGGGCACTGAATGGATTTAGGTTCAGGTCTGCTGTGGCCCAGATTCCTTGGTCGCTCCTGTGCGCGGATCTCTCCTCCTCCGTGAGTCTGTGGAGTTGTACCTCTGGTAGTATCGCGGTGGCTTAACACGCTGTGGTCACCCTGCGTCAATCACCACCGTTCCTCCTCGTTGGTATGTTATCTGCTGCCTTTTACGCACCATTGGCTGTCACTTTGCGCTCAAAAGTGCTTTCCCTCCAGGGCTCTGGTGTAGGCTGACGGCTGGCTGCTTTGGGCTCATTGATCGCTACTCTTGGGTGAGTTTTACGCAGAGTTGCTCTTTCTGCTGCTGTGCGCACCGGGCACTCACGGGGTTTTCTTTCTTCCCTAGTGCCATCGCAGTGCACATTGGTCATCGACAGCGGTTTGTTTGAGTCATCAGAGTGGGATGTTTGAGTAAGCGGCATGCCTCGCCTTTTGGCCCAGCTGGCTGTGCCTAGTCCGTCCTAATGCCTTCCTTTTTATGCAGTGTGGTGTTTTGGTAGGCGCACCTTGCGCGCACTTTCTGCGGAGGCCGGGAGAGCGCCTCTGTTGGGGTCTTTGGACCGGTGCTTCTTCTGACCGGTAAGCTGCTGGTTGCTGCCTGGCTCCTTTAAAATTATAATCCCTCTGTCTCCTAATGTGGTGCTTTGATCTCACAGCGGGACCAAACTGCACCTCCCGCGTCTGCTGGGAATAAGTCTTGGCCCACACCATTCATCGCACCGTGGTGCAACTCCTCCCACCTTTGCTGTTCTCGATATTTTAAAATACAGTAACCCTCCCAAGCTGGACTTGGGAGTTTCGTTATATATTTTGTTACCAACCCGTCTTTAAGGTTCTGCCACTGTATAAGTATTGTACATATAAGTTGTGCATGATTGGTATTTGATTTATTTTGCATTTTGGGTTTTTTTGTTGCTTCGCATGTGTGTGCTTTGTTTGGATTTGTTTTGTTTGATTCTTCTGTACTAGTGGACACGAAATGAGTACTCTTTTAAAGAAATGCTGTGAAATAAAGAACTTTGCTTGTTATAATTAAAGGTTCTGTCTCTGCCCCATGATTGAAGGTAAAACGAGCCTGTCTGCCTTTATGCAAGGTCCTAGGTTTACCCTAGGTGGCGTTGTCACTTCATAACTTAAAGATCCCGCTTATTTTGCCACATTATGTTCTCTAATAATGTTACCTAGTGGAAGCATATATAATGTAAAGAGTCTTGGTCTTAAAACTGAACCTTGTGGAACTCCATGATTAACTCTGGTGTGCGCTGACGAGAGATTATTCACATGAACAAAGTAGGTTCTGTCTGATAAATAGAATTTAAACCAACCTAGCGCTGTTTCTTCAATCTCAAAAACGTTCTATACCTCGGTTTAGTGTAGGAAGGGGACCAGAGATGAATACTGATTCCCCAAATGTCTTTAAAACATTAAAGAGAAGGTTAAACTCACTCGTGGTCCATATCAATTCACGTTGGGTGGTATTGTTCGTCCCTACATGCAACACTATATTAGTAACACGTGCTGGCAGTGTGGGTAGGGGTAGCATTTGATTAAGTTTGTTTAATATAGTGTGAACATTAGCACCTGGGATACAGTGTGTGATGGTATTAAATAATCTAATGTTCTTAGTTATTGAGTCCCCAATAATGAGTGATGTCGGGGGAAAAGAGAGCTGGGAATGTGTGTAGGTTTGATACACTGACCGGCGGGCGGTCATCGCTGGCTGCAGTAAAGCCTCCGTCACCGGAGTTGGCTGGCATTGGGGCAGCTGTGCGGGGGTGTCTGATGGTGTTCAGGTAGCTGAAGGCTGCAGGGAACTCTCCGTTTATCGGCACCATTCGGCATTGAAGCGACTCTACGTCTAACGGCGAGGGGATTGCTGATGCCTGCGTGGGATCCTCCATTATCAGCTGGCATTGAAGCGGTTCAGCAACAGGTGGAGAAGGGCGGTGCTTGTTAATGGCTGTGTGCGTGGTGCTAGAATGCCTCTGGACGGCTGCTCTAAGGAGTTTACGATGGGCTGCAGATGATTTCGACTGGTGAGAATCTAACCCAAGCGGTGGTGGAGGCATTTTCTTGGCGGTTGTTTCAGTCGGCTTAATTGGACTGAGTTTGTCTCCATTTTTGTACAAATGGGCTTCAAAGCAATTATGGAGAGTAAGTGGAAGGGGGATACCATTTTCCATGTTTTTCTCTAGTCTGTGGACAACAACCTCGGCCCACGATGGCAGGCATGGTGTGGAACAAGACAGTCTTGAACCCGGATTCTCCCAGGGAACTGTATCGTTGTCACATAGAGTACTATGAAGGAAGGACAACAGCGTTATTGACTGTTTTACGACCGTATGTCCATATACTTCTTTTTTAGCTCGTTAGAAAGGCGACACATTTTTTACCGTAGTTTGGTCATTTCTTTGTTGGCGTTTAGTGGTGAAATGTCTTTCTCTGACGGCAACTGAGTTGCAGTGTCTCCACCGTCTGTAGATGCGGCTATCTTAGATACAATACACTCCATATTACTCAGCCTTAGGATCCCAACCAGCCATTTAATGTGAATGGGTTCCATTCCCAGTGCTTTCTATTTAAAGCTGGGCTGCTTTTAACAGCCATATAATTATTTGAACAAATAGGCCCTGATGGGGAGGAAAGGCACTAAACACATCCTGTCTCTCTGATTGGCCAGATTTAGAAGAGACCACCTCCCTGTGCCATGACTAACTGGTTTACTTTAAGTGTTCCATGCATGCAGCATTTCTTACCAATGTAGTGCATTGGGATTGCAGAGAGAGGGCTATACTTCTGCCAATAAATAACACCATTTTATTCTATACTATCATCCACAAGATGAGAAGAGCTACTTTTACAGCTGTTATTGATCACTATATTTTTCTATGACATGGCATGCAGTAAATACATCCCAACACAAGGTGTCACTATCGAGTTCTAGTTTATAAATTACCCATAGTAAATAACCTTTTTACGCACTGCTAAATATAATATATAAAAAATATATATTTAGCTGTGGATTGATTGCATTAAAACTGAGACGTAAAGTCTGCGCGGTGGGGTGGGGGTGGATGTGATATGAGCCAACCCTGTCTCACTCCCAACTCGTCACTTATCGACATTCCGGAACGACCCTTTAGCGTCAGTATTCAACGCACGGGGTACCCCCTTGGTGTTCATTTTTGACGCTGAGGGTCCTAAGCTGCTTTTCACCACAACTTTTCAAATAAGACTTCTAACCCTAATCCTAACCCTAACCATAAGTTATGGGTAAATTTCTCACTAGAAATGTAGTAAAAACTATTGTAAAGCCACAATCTAGCTGGAAATATGGCAATTTGCCACGGGCCGCCATATGTATCCTCCCAAACGTTGATATGTGATGAGTTGGGAGTGAGAATGTGTTGTGTGAGCAGGGTGGTAGGATTGGGGTAGGAGATTCAGGGAGGGACTCTGAGGGTGATGATCAAACCTTTTGTATAATCTGTCTTCGAACCCTTACCTGGGCAGCAGTCCTGACACTGTCCCATTTTACCTCCCAGTGTTATAGCAAACAAAGCCACAAACACACTCAGTCAATGGCTGCACAGTGTAAACCAGAACACGTCATCAACACATAATGCTATGTGACAATTTATTATGTAGTCTCAGAAGACTCAATAAAGCCCATCTTCAAAAGACAATAAAATTATTATGGTGCATTATAGGGTGTTTCGTTTACGAACAAATCTTCTGATATGTATAAACTTGAAAAAACAGTGGAAGGTCCCTTTAAAGTTAAACTAAAGTCCAAAACTTTTTTTCTGCTTTTTTCTAGGTATAAAGTAGTGATTGATTCTTGTCCAACTCTTGAGATTTGTGTTTTAATGTGGTTTATTTTGTTGTAAAAATGTAATTGCATTCTATGGGTTGAAACCATATTAGAATCAAGTTTTGCTATAGGTTGAAATAGAGGCCGATGACATTTTGAAGGCAGCTTTTGTCACGAACACCACATGTGCTGTGTTTAGAGAGTATTTAATCTACATGCTATTCTATTAAAAGGAAATAGAATCCATAACTCATCTATTCTGTGACCTTTTCTTTACTAAAGTTTTTGAAAGAGACATAAATGACATGAAAAAAAAATGTTTAATAGCCAAAATAGGGAAATCAAATCAAATTTTATAACCACACTATTACATGGAAAAAAGAATAACACCTTTTATTTGTTTTCTAAATTATATGTCTATTTGTTTTAAACAAGTGCACAAAAAATGACCATTTAAAAAAATAATGTACCTATCAAGGCCAACCAGAGTCTGCGATCAATAACATCAATGCCAACTCCTGTGAAGATGTCACCTGTTAAATACAGAGTTTGCATGTTCTCCCTGAGCATGCATATATTTACCGTTTTTTTGGTCAATTGGTGTCTCTTAGTTGGCTGAAGGAATGTGTATGTGTGTATGTGTGAATTATGTAGTATAAACCTTATAATAGAATACAGTAGAAACTAATCAAATCTAATAGCAAAGTAAATAATTTGTTTAGGCAGTTGTTTTCATCATCAAAATAAATGTAAAAGTCAGCCACTGTAATAACTTTATCTGTACTCAGCACCAGAAAAGAGAAAAAGTCAGAGAATTCAGAGGGAAACTCTATTTAACTAATAAGTAAGATTGAACTAATATTGAAGAAAAACTGCATCAGAAGCAGTAATATTCACTGTATAACCAGATCAAACAAAAGAGGTGTCACGAATACATTATTTACAGTAATCATCACTTATATAATTAAATATAACAAATAATAATGTAATATGTATATATGCTACAGTATATATATAATTTGTATATATTTGATAATATTTATTAATAGTTACTAACGTTATTTTAATATATAATTATAACAACATTGTAATACAAACCACTATATAGGCAAACACCAATGCTTTTGATGCAGTTTTTCCACACTATAAAATACATTTTACACCATAATTTAGTAAACTAAACTATTTTACAAGGCACTTGTCTTTTATTTACTTTTGTAACGCACTGCAAGTCTTGTATATAATCATATTTGCATATATCAATGCCATCTATCACAAAAAATGTTCTTTAAATGTGATGTATTCAATGGTGGTCCTGAATATTAACATGGGCAGAAGCTGTTTGCTATGCGTAGTTAGTCAGGAAAGATGCTGTACAAGATACAAGTGTATGGATCACAAATTACTGATGTTATGACCAGAGAAAAAAAGGCTGCAACACACATTTTTGGGTTCGAGGTGTAATTTTTGAAAACAAATTTGGATTTAATCTGAAAAAGTAGAGCACCAAACAATAAATTCCCCATCGCATAAAAGAGGCACTCAGTCCCGTCCAAGCAGTTTTTGATGCAAGTAGCTGAACTTCCGATTGGCTACTGAAGCTTTTCCCTCAAAGTTATCCTAGCTGAGAGGTAAATTGATTCATCCTCTGTGGGATTACAAGGAATTTTCAACAACATGAGAGGCACAATGCAGTTCAGCAAGTGTGGTTACACAATTGAACACAAACACAATCTGAGAACATTATTATGTGCGAGAGCAAAATAAGAGTTTTCTCTTTCCCTTTCACATTTCAACAGCGTTTGTCACCACAAATAAAATTACACAAGGGAAATCAAAGCTACATACACCTTGGGGAAAAAAAAGAAAACCAAAATAAAGCAGTGCACCTTTAAAATCTTCTTTATGTAAACATGAGTGAAGAAAGTTTTTTTTTTTTTGTGATTTCGTAATTAATCCTCAAACTAAGAACCACTTAAAAGACATGAATACATTTCTTTTAAAAGACAGCTAACGCCGCGTTAGCCGTCAACACTGCACTGGTATCTGCCATCACATCAACTGCAGACATTTCACCTCTTAAAAAGAGATATTAACAATTCCCTCTGAAAAGTTTTCAGGATTCAACATTGCAAAAATCTGTTTAAATCATATAAATACACATGTATAGTATATACAGAGAAGAAGTTGAAGTAATGCATTTGGTGAGCTGAAGCACGGTAATAGTCATAAGACTCATGCTGTTAACATCATTAGTTTAGTAATACTAACAGGAAGTGATATTGATTATTCCAAATAACACTTACAATGCTAAATAAATGAGCGACCGTCTGATAATCATAGCCCCTATGATTAGTGTCGATCACACAATGGGAAAAACAGCAGGAATGTTTCAAAAAACACAAGACAGTGTAATGTGTCGACCCATCTAGTGTCCACCGACCAAACCGTCAAAGATGAAACAATGAAAGTGCTTTTTTTTTTTTTTTTTTCAGCTGATAAAAACTCTTATGGTCATCTGTAGAAGCATGGGTGGAAAGAAATTAAAGCAAAAGACATGAGATCCAAACTAACGCCATTGTGGCTCATGAGGAACTGCATCACTGCTGCATAAGTACAGATGTACCATTTAAATAGTAGTCAAATATTTACCAGTATCAATAAGTGCTTATGTTCTAATATATAAATACATCTTACGGTATTCGTAGGTATATATTTACTTGTTCTATTGTTGTGCAATAGCAAATCCCATGCATTTTTACTCAGATAAAAACCACGACATAAAGAAAATAAAATAAATGCAACATAGGAAACAATTGTTTAAATATTTTTTCACAGAGTTCAAGCTGCATCTGTTCATCAGCAGACCTGACGGACCCGAAAACCTTCCAATAAAAGAGTACGTCCATGGTTTTCTCTGTTCGACCATCATCTGACAACGGTGACAAGCAATATAAAGGCACAAACCCTTGCCGCTTGATCAGAAGCACCAAACTGCACAAGAAGCGTCTAATTCAAAATTTGGTCAGACTGTTTCATAATACATGAATGCACGTTTCCCCCTATAAATAGTCTTTATTCACTGCACTACTGCATTACACCTTGATATGATTACATAAACAAGAGTCTAGTTTCAAAGTACACACAGTAAAATACACTGTTTGTATGCATTGAGGAAAGAGTATATGTTAAGGATATTTGTACAGATTCCATAAATATAATTCGTGTGCAATTGTACGCAAACTACCATGTCAAACAAAGGCATATTAGCATAATATCTTTCCATATTGCACCTGCACCCAAAAATGATTCTCCAGCTTATAAAACACCCTGCAGCTCATTCAATCCACCGTTACAACCTCTGCAAAGAGGAGCACATCGGCCCGATGGACTTCTGCTTTTTCACTGTGAAGGTTCGTTCTCCACTCATCTGGTGTTTGTGCGAGACCAGAGGAAGTGTTACTATATTGCCTTATAACAGGAAAAACATGAGGTTATGTACCGAAAGGCGCCAAAGATGACGAGGTTGCAGGGATAGCAGAGAGAGGGTGCCAGATTCCAGATCACACAGAGGAGACTAAAGCGTGTCAGTGAGGGTCCTCTGTTGTGATCTTGAGTGAGGCGATGGCTTTCAAACAGTTCTGGACGTTCTCCTCCTGTCCAGTGTCGGGGTTTGTCTCCTGAAGGATTCTGCCATCCTCTCCTCCTGCCTCTGTCCTTTGGACAGATCCATCCATAGCCTCACTGTTCTGTGGGCTCGGCGATAAAGATGTACTGACGACAGACTGAGAGGAGGACGGGGAGCCTGACATCTGGAACCCTCCAACTGGTACGACTGGCAGCAAACTGCGGAGCGGCTCCTGGGAGTGAAGAGGGAGGTGGCTAAGGATGTTCTGGTAATGGGAAGTGGCCGTGCTGGACGGAGTTGAAGTCGACGTACTCCTTTGATCCTAGAACAAAAAAAAGACAAATATTTGTATTTTAAAAGTAACCAAACTACTTTTTTTTCTACTGAATACAAATGTATTTTGGTATGAAGTAGTGCTGCTGATTGATCCTGGTCATACCGTAATTTCCGGACTATAAGCCACTACTTTTTTTATCTCGCTTTGAACCCTACGGCTTAAACAAAGACGCGGCTAAATTGTGGATTTTTCCCAGTTTTATAAGCTTCATGCCGCCACAAAATGGAGCTCCATCACATTAGACCAGATGGACTAATGAAATTGTTAACATTAAATCGTTCCTGCTCGCACTGAATCATTCTGATCACTCATTTTGTCATGATGCACACTGCCTCATCATAACGACAAATGTTGTCAGAGAGAGAGAGAGAGAGAGAGAGAGAGAGCATCCGCTGCAGCATCGGCAGCATTAGCGTGGATGAAGTACAAGTCAGCCAGTTTGTAATAGAAATATAAACAGCATGAAGTTGTTAAATCGCAGCTTTAGGTTTGTTCAGGATTGATCGGTGCTCTGGACTCTAAGGCTGATGGAGAAGCTTCCGTAAGGAGGACGGACAGACGGAGCAGAGATCAGAACAGCCTGGATACAGGATGTTCTGATCTCCGCTCCGTCCACAGTAAAAGTCAGCCAGTTTGTAATAGTAGCATAACAGCATGAAGTTACCAAATCACCACGTTGGATTTGTTCAGAAGCGTTTTCTGACTCAGAGTCCGATTCGCTGTGATCGCTCTGCGGTAGTTCACGGTAAGAAGAGCGGACAAAGCGGTGTATCAGTCTGGTTCCAGTAAAAATTTACCATAAAAAGCTGTAAATGGACACATATGAAGACGTGGGGCAGTGAGGAGATGACTTCATATAGTAAAGGAAACTGATCAGTTGAAACACGGACAGCAGCCCGCCTACCTGCCCGTTCTGAGTTGTCTGAAGGGCACCATCAGCCAATAGAGTGCAGCCTATGTTAGGCTGCAGCATTTGTGTGGATTTTTCTTAGAAAATTGCTAAATTATTGTAATGAGGCCAATAAAACAGGGCTCTTTATAGCCCGGAAATTACGGTATTTTGTTGTAAAATGTCAGAGTGACTTCCCTTTATGGGTTGAAACCCGGCTATTACAATTGCATTTTGCTATTGGCTGAGAACAAGATCATGTGATGTTTTGGGACCATCTTGCATCACAAACAAGCACTAATAACCCCGCCTCTTTTTTAAAAACTAGCATTTACAATCTGTGGTGAGTTGGTTGGATTGAGAGAAGAGGGATTCGAGCGCTATAGTGAGTAATGAGTAGCTAGTCGGCATAGCATAGATTGTTCATTGAAGATTTCATAGTATAGACTGGACGTGTGTTAACTGTTCCAGGATCCCCGCCCATAATCAAGACATTTTTTTGAATTTCCCTCCCAGTGGCAGGTCAGGAGAAAGCAAGGGTTTAGTTACTCTTTAAATAATAATAATATTGGCTTGCCTTTATATATCACTTTTTTCAAAGAGACTCAAAGTCAATACAGAAACCATTGTTCACTCACACCAGTCATTATAGTAAGCTACATTGTAGCCACAGCTGCCATGGGGCGTACTGACAGAAACGTGGCTGCCATTTCACGCCTACGGTCCCTCTGACCATCACCAAAATTCATGCACAATTCAGTCGTGCCAAAGTGCCAATAATGACTTAGAACCCCCAACCCTTTGGCTATTGGATAACCCACACTAATACTGAGCTACAGTCGCCTCATTAGCCAATAAGCTGTCGTATTTCATTTCCTAAATGTTTTCCGCCCTTCAATAGCGATCACAACACTTTCAGAACACTTGACTCATACGTACCATTTCCATTTCAAAGTCTCCATGATATTGAGCCATCTCCATCTTAGCTTGGGTTCTGCTTTTATCGCTGCTGCCCTTGTGTTGGTGAGACCCTCTGCGAGGTGAAACAGCCCTCAGCACCACCCTTTGCCGACCCCTCACAGAAGTTTCCCGCTTTCCCCCCAGCTCCGTTCCAGGAGACATAGGTCGCTCGATCGACACCGGTGATGGATGTTGTATGGGCGAGAAGCTGGGAGAGCTGGGCCTCAGGGGAGACGTATCCCATCGAGGAGAGGATCGACCACGAGGGGAGAGGTCTTGCCTTGGTGAAGGGTAACGGAGACGTGAAGCGGACGGTTCCCTGATGGGGGATTCCCAGCCAGGGGAGAGCAGGCAAGAGGAGTAGGGGTCAAAGAGGAAGCTGCTGTGGTCTAGAGACAGGAGGGTGAGAGAGTCGTCCTCCATAGACTTCTCTCTCTGCTCGGCTGTAATCGCGGGGCGATGATCTGAGCCCGGACGCTGGATGGGGATCTTCTGACGGACTTCGACTCCAGGCAGAGAAGACAGGGAGCAGCCATGGATGGAGGCAGTGGCGGTGACTGACAGAGACGTAACTCCAGTTGCCTGAGGACTCGTGCTTCGTGATCGCAGCTTTGGGGTCGAGTCTCCATCATACTCATCATCCTCTTCGTCATCTTCTTCAAAATCATCACCTTCTTCTTCAATGCCATCAGAGTCCTCAGCGTCTGAGAACTGATGTTTGGTCACTGCTACTTCAGTCTTTGACCCTTGCTGGACTTCGTCTACTTGGAAATAAAAAACACATCTGTTTAGCAATTGTTTCTTATTTTTAATGACACCTGGTGATCATTTAGAGCATCGGCAACTTACCATGCTCCTGTATCTCAGTATCATCCATCGTCACTGACACTCCCAGTTCCAAGCATTTCTTCATGTGCGCCTTTGACTTCATATGTTTAGTCAGGTTTCCTGTTGATAGAATATCATTTTTCATTCAAACATTTTCTGGCACAAATGGTGAGTTTCAATCTATCTGGCTCAAGTCAACATGCTTTTTTCTGAAAATATTTTTACCACAGATATTTGAACTTCTCACTCTTTGATCTAAAAACAGATCTAAAATGTTAGTTTGATGTTAAAATGAATGATAACTTCAACTCAATGGGTAAAACCTTGGAATAATGGAAACAAATATGAAGAAAAAGAAAATAGACAAAACAAGCAATTTAAAAAAAAAAAAAAGAAAAAACAAGGAAAACACAATGAAATAACCTATTCTTCCCTGATAATATGGTCTTGAGTTAAGTTGTGACTTAAATAGATTAACCACACAAAAAATGGTCCATGGTGGACATTCCTTATACTGCTATTAAATTAGTAAATATAAGTAGTGGAACAAAACAGCTAATGCTAATGCGGCGTAGGTAGTGTAATTGGCTTAAAATCCACACAACAAACCAAGCACCAACTATCTTCTTAGTTATCTAGATAAGTGATCAGTTTCATGGTAGCATGATTATTCACACTTTAAAGACGGAAGAAATTTCTGTCCCCATTAATAATGATACAGTAGTTCTAAATGTATAGGCCTAATTTTTTTTCCATTGTTTTTCTCGAAAAATTGTAATGAAATCTGCAATTTGGTTCCGACTCGGATGAAACGTGTTGGGATAATTGATGAACCAACAGAGTCAAATTTGATAAGGATCGGTCAATTACAAACCGAGATATGATATTTTGAAGTTCCGTCAATGTTGAGAGGTAGGATTTTTTTTATATCTAAAACTGATCCAGAAACTGGCGCCCTGTCCAGGGTGTACCCCCGCCTTGTGCCCAATGTGAGCCGAAGAGAGGCACCGGCAGACCCTAGCGACCCTGAAAAATGACAAAGCGGGTCTGAAAATGGATGGATGGAAAACTGATCCAGAATCTGTATATTGATCCAGATCCCCTCCAAAATTTAATGGAATCTTTGTTTAGTACAGAACTTTTGATGTAATCCTGCTAACAGACAAATAACAAACAAACAAATAAAGAAATGCTGGTGAAAATAGGACCTCCTTGACAGAGCAAATAATTGCACTTGCTAATTGGGTTCTAAATTGTAAAACAAAATGTTTGTATGTTTTTACAAACTAAAAGCAAAGGAAATGCATAGAAAGCTTAAAAGTACTTGCCTTTAGTTTTAAATGCAAAGTTGCAAACCCTGCAGATGTATGGTCGAACGTCTGTGTGGGTTCGAATGTGTTTCTTCAGCATGCTGGGCTTCTTACAGCGAATACCGCACTCCTCACAGATATATTTTCCCCGACCTCGACCTCTGACATACACATAGTCTTCATTGGACTTGTACCTGAAAATGAGGTACAAAGAGTCCATTACCATAAAATATCACACATTAGAAATAAGTGTAAATGGTTGATGGTAGTCTTTAGCATCCTTAAGTAGTTTCAGTAGTCAAGAAGTATCATATTAATACATTTACTGACCCTCCCTCAAAGATTTTAATCCGTGTTGGCAGCGTTTGGGCTGCTGAGGCCTCCCTCTCTTTCCACTCCTCCTTGGCCGTTTTGGCTCTGCAACTTTCTTTCACCTTCTTCCCGTAGGTGATGTCCACCTCTTTAGGCTCCGGTTTCTTCGGCAGCTGAATCAGACAAGCAAACATTGTGTTAACATCCATTTTAAGTGGACATTATATCGACAGGGTAACACAATGCCTCAAGTATTGTGTGTCACACATGGAATTGCACATCATGTTTTGCAAACATTGATAATCCTGCTTCTTGCTGCTACCGAACGAACATCCAGCATTGACATTAGCCTAGTGTGCTTTGATTCTACAGCGTAGAGTTAAAATAAACCTATGCAAAGGATGTGACTTAATAGTCACCATCATATTTACTTATTCACCTTTTAAAACATTAAAGGCATTATCAGGGGAAATCTAAGGCAAATCAAAAACTGCATTAGTGGTAACTAAAAATACTCTCAACGACTGGCATTTAACTTTGCCTCAAAAAATGGGATAACAATTTTTCAAACCAGTTTTTTAATTGGTTCCCACTTGCTGACATTTTCATTTTCCAATGACCAGTGCAAGAATCATTGGTCATTCATAGGCCTTCGTGATATTTGTAGGACCTTTCAGAGGCCACAAATAGTCAATCATCTCAACCAATGTTGCTTTGAATACATACTGATGAAAAGGTGACATTTTCTCACCTGTTCCATGGTTTGCTTCAACAGGATGATGGATGAAACAACTTTTCCTGTGCCAGGAGGACACATGGCAGCCATGGTGTAGATAACTTTGTCTCCCCTCTGTCTGGATCGCAGGAGAGCCAGGGCAGCATTAGTGCTTAACTCAAAAGGGTTTGGATTGTGGGAACTCAAACGCCCGGTGGCGTAAGCAGAGGAGAAAGGGGCACTGCTGAGGGTGCAACTAGGCTTGGTGTAGTTGAGATAACACCAGCTTACACCTGTTGTCGTGCGAAGACTTGGATATTGAGATAACAGTCTTGAATGCTCCGCCTCTGAGTTTAGGATATCTTGACTGGTAACCAGCTGTGCCACAATGTCTATCTGCACCCGTTTCTCCATGCCAGCTTCTTTCAGGTCGTTGACAGCTATTGCAGAGTATGGAGCCTGGTTTGTTTCCAGACAGCTACTTTCCATGGCTAAGCCCTCACCATGGTCAGTAGCCTCAGGGAGTTTTTGCTGATGAGAAATAAATTTACTCCTATGCGAGTCATGTAGAGCATGAGGAGCTGATGCACTCTGCATCTCTGGCCTCTGCCCTTTCTCCTCACTCAGATTACATTTTCCCAACTCCACAGCACTCAGCTCCTCAACAATCTGCCCAAACATTCTTTCTTCTTTCACTCTTTTTTGTTGCTTGACCTCTATGAACAGGTCCAAGCTGCTGGCAGGGGATAGCATCCGCTTGTTTGCACCACCACTGGAGGCGTTAGTGGTTGAGATAGTTCTGGAGGTCAGAGAGAGAGGGATGCCTGTTTTAAGCTTAGCAGATGACAAATCAAGAGCTTCAACATTAAGGGTGTGAGTCATTGGAGGTTTGGTACTGTGAAGCTCAAAACTTCCTGACAATCGTGAAGTGTGAAGGGCAGATGTAAAGGAACTTCCACTGTTGTGCTGATTGTCAAAAATCTGTGATACTGAGGTGTAAGTGATGCTGCCATAAGATGGTACGTGAGTCTGAATTCTCACAGGAACTAAGAGGCTTGGATGTGACAGCTGAGGAAATGTATTCCTGGTAGAGAACATTGGCAGAGTCTGCGACAAAACAGTGACAGCAGTGAATGGTGGGGAGGTGCTGCTTTGGTAGTGGGAAAACACCTGTGATGAGACTTGTGTTGCTTCAGTATCCATACTTAATGACTCCTGTCGCACCAAATTAACCCTCCTTCTATCCTTCACGCCACTCATTTCCATGTGTCTAACTTTGGATGTCGGAGAAAGGCTGCCATAGTCAAATGATATGCTGCGTACCTCTGGGAACTCCTTGCGCAAGTTGCATGGCGCCTGCTCTGACGAGGAGCGTCTCATTTCATGTTGTTGACGTTGCACTGAGAGGGCGTGTCCACTGCCTGGCACAGCTAGGAGTTCCAATGTTTTGGCAAATTCATCTTGCCTGGCTGGAGAGGACGATTTCAAGCTCTCTTCCCGGTCAAAGGAGTAAGTGGAGCAATAAGATAAGTTGCTATCTTGGCTCGGGCTGCGGGAGAGGCTGGTGCAGGCTGACTCAAAGCTAGATTCTCCAGAGGAGTGCTCGATATCTGCTAAGCGCAGTCTTTTCTTTTTTGGAGGGAGCTTCTCGGGAGGAAATTGTGCTAAAGTCTCACTCCTTTGAGGCCATTGAAATTCCTCTACGTGTTTATCGGGCTCTTTTACCTGCACCTCTAGAGCCTTTTCTGGACTGTCAGGCTCAACTGTAACCCTGATTTCTGGGACCTGTATGTTTGGCTGCCGCACAAGCTTTGGAGCCATTTGAAGTGACTGCCTTAACCTGCTGTCACTTCTCTCCAACTCATATGATTCACTTGCCTCCATAGCTTGAAATGAAGAACTACTGTCCTGCCTCTGTCCAAAATATTTATAAGAATCTTGGTGTTCGGAGTGAGGCCTGTTAATTGAGTTGGTGTGCTGAATAACTGAAATTACATTCCTTTGGGTTTTTCGTCCAGACATTTCAGTATTGTGTGTTATGTCCATGTCACACCTCTCCATCTGAGAGAGTCCTTTCCCTAAAGCCAAAATGCCTGCTGCAGCTAGTTTTAAATCATAGTCTTTGCCTAAATCAAACATTTCTTCACAATTTTCATGACGGGCCTCGTAGTGACCCTGCAAATCCTCCTCCTCCCTCTTTTCTTTCCGACGCTTTCTTGTTGCCAGCTCCAATGCTTGTCTCTGATGGCCCATACTTGCAGCCATGGAGGGGTAATTTTCTATTTCCAATCCTGAGGATGAAGTGCCACTTTCACCCATCTTCCCGTGGCTATCGGTGTCTGTGTGGCTGTCATGCGCTGATAGCTCGAAAGCAGCTTGTCGCCTAAGCCTCCTCATGCCTCCGGTGCTTGTTCTCTCATCAAATGAGTGACTGCCTCTGAGAGCTTGAGGCATCGTCAGACACACATCTGAGGATGTTGGCATTGAGTTGCTTCTAATCAGAAGGCCCATATCAGAACCAACATCTAACTCCAACTGTGTGACCTCTTCTCTTGTTATTGACTTTGTGTTTATTTTGATCGACTCAACGGTGTCTTTTTCTTGCGTGAAAACACGAGAAACACCTTTCCCACTGTGTTCACTGGAGTCTGTCCTTTGTTTAGGGCTGGGCCGGTAGCACTTTCCAAACATAATTTCTTGATATGATTTAGCATTAGTATTTGGAGGACCTGTCTGATGCTCGGCACTCTCTGAACGTGAGAAGTAGCCGGAATCCGTGCTGCCCTTGCTTGACTGACTCGGCAGGGACAGGTTGTGTTCAGAGTCGCTGCTTCTTTTTTCAGAGAGCCGGAGTGCGAGCCTTTGTTTAATGGTGGAAGATTGAGTTGCACGACTGGCCTCAGCAGTGACAGAAGGTGCATTGATTTCTTGGGGCTGGGATGAACCATCCTGAGATGACATTGTTGTGGCTCCCCTTCTCTGAGCGATGAGATTTAGTACCTTTACAGCAGTGTTATCTGATCTTTCCATTGGAGAGTCTAGCAGCAGCAGAGGGTCATTAAGTGTGTCCTCATCCGTGTCCGTGCTTTGTTCAGCGTCAGAAAACAACTCTCCATCCCCTTCAAAGGACCCCTGATCCATGTTGGCATTGTAAGAACCAAGTTCTGAGAAAGGCAATGTTCCAGCTTTCACTGAGTGAGCATGGGACTTTCTGTGTTTGTATAAATTACTCTTGGTTTTGAAGGAGAAGCCACATGGGATGCATGGAAATGGTCGTTCACCGGTGTGGGAGCGGATGTGTTTTTTGAGCACACTGGGTTTGGCACATGCCCTTCCACAGTAATCACAGACATACTTTCCTGGCTTCTGTGATTTTTGTTCAACCTTACATGCCGTCTCCGACAGCTGATCCATTCCTGAATGGGAAACCTGTTGGTGGACCTCTGGTGATTTCCTGTGACATGCGGGTCCAGTGGACTGTGTGGAAACTTTCTGTCTGCCAACAGAAAACGGCTTTGTAGACTGTGGAATAAATGAAGACAGCTCGTAATCTTGATGGCTTGTGGACTGAGTTTGGGTTTGCTGAACTTCTAATTGCATTGATTTCCCTGAGTCAGAAATTTCTTTTAAACCAAATGTGACTTTGCTCTGAGCTTTTTCTGCTCCCTGGTTCCACACTTTGTCTTCCAGGTCAACTGATGTTCTTCTTTTGGCCTGTGCAGCTTGTAATGTGTCTATCTTCTGTGCAACATTTCTGTCCTGATGCTCAGCAGAGCTTTTCATCCCTGCAGCAGTTTCAAGTGACTCCATGAATTCAATGTCACTTCCTTTGAGATCAATTTTCAGGGACAATGTTCCTTATGTAGTTGGGGTGGTATTACTATGCACGTGACTTGCAGGGAAAGGGCCATCTGAAAGACACAAGGAGGAGGGAAGAGTTAGACAGCACAACTATTGGATAGAGAGTAGACTAGGATTAGTATGAAAAGGAAGTTAACCTAAGAGCTGCATGATGTTGTACACTGAAAATTCAGGCACAAAATTCAAGCTCTAAAATGGCAGAAATGTAAAAAAAGAAGAAAAAAATCCACTATCAACTCTAGTCAAGTATTTGTCATGTGAAACTGTATTTTTTTACACTAGTATGAGCATTCAAAGTGGCATTAAACATGTAAAAATGTCTCATTTGTTTGTGCTGAGCTGAAAAACAACAAATGTTGACATTTATATAATTTATTCATGTTAATTATAATCGATTTTGTTGCCTTGATAGGAAAACTTTGGCACTTTTTAAATTTAGGATGTACACTTAAACTAAGGCAAAATAGCAAGACAGAACTATCATGAACAACCATTGAAAAAAACTGTTTGTGGTTTGTGTAATTGAATAATTAATTTGTTGTTATGATCCTAAAAATATTAAAATATATGGTAACACTTTACTTGAAGTTTTATACATAAGGCTGACAATAAGCTGTCATTAGCATGAATAGGGTGTCATGAAGGTGTCATTTATGTCAATTTTGTCACCTTTTTCTCAATTATGACACCTTTGGAGCTATGTTGGCATTTTTTGGGTTAAGTGGAGGGATCTTATTCATGCTAATGGCAGGTGTCATGTCATAATGATGACAGTCTTTATGTATAAAACTTTAAGTAAAGTGTTGCCAAATATACAGTATATAGACCATATTTCTGGAGTATGTCAATCCTTGATTTGAGAACATCTGTATTCATGCACAGTTTTAGAAATAAGGTACAAGCACGAGCAGATGTGTTTTCCACTTAGATCATTAACAAGAAGTGAATGAATGGCATTATCTTTGCGCACCCCACACCATTCCACTTAACTCCTCACCGGTATCATATCATGGAATGTTTTGCCTCCCATGGGATTCAAACCACTCAACCTGTCTGAGTGCCACCGCCACCACACTGAGCTGCAGAGGACCACGTTCTGGAACGAGGGTAAACAGGGCAGGCTCCAAGCTGGAACATCGTCATGCCTATGGGTAAAGTGAGCTGGTTGTGTCACTATGCTTTCACCTCACGCTGAGGGTACGGGTGTGTGAGGGCATGTCATTTCCATCTTCTCAGTGTCAAATGCTCCGTCCTCCATAACGAGGTTATGTAAGATTATCTGGTTCAAACCCTCTGAGTTCCCCTTAATTAGGACATCCTCCGACTCTCTCTCTCTCGCACTCAATTTCTTTCTTTGTTAACACGGTTCGCAGTGCTCAGGCGTAAAGCAGAGGATTAGAATCCAAGGTGACTTGAGATGCCGTGAGATGCATCAGAGTAGCGTAGGGATTATTATCCCAATGTGTTTTCAAGCAAATGCTCATCATTCCTTTTTGATGATTTACGTTTTCAGTCGCTCTGCTTTCCAACAGATTGTACCAGAGGCAGATGCAGAAAAGAAAAAAACAACGAAAGCCTATGATGGATGGTTAGGGGAAAAAAAAAGGGGGGGGGGGGGGTAGCCTTCAGACTGGAACAGTCCATGTTTCTACGGGGAGGTTTACCTCTAAACTAAGTGGGGTGCCTGGGGGTGACGGAATTCAGAGGCCTGGTTGGGAGCTCCCTTTCAAGGTCGATCTGACCTCATTGGTTAGTTTCCATCCTCTGTGAGCCACCAGAGGAGCAAGGTGAAATATGGGTGCAGAGTGACAATGAGATAAACCACAGCCACAAAGAATACCTTTGAACCACAGAGAAGCACAAGTGACAAGTCGCTCTACAGATTCAGACTTTTGGTAGCAGCGCTCCCCTTCACACTTAACGTCTCTCACTCCCTGCAACATGCACTATATCCTATATGCAAATATATGACACAGCAGCAGTGACATGCAACAACAGCAGGCAGGTGGGTGGCTGGAAGGATGAATGTGGGCTGAATGTGGCCCAGTAAGTCTGACTGGATAGCCAAATTACTTTTAGATAGATTTTAATTAAAATAATGGCAGTGATCATTCTCCTAACTCTCCACATATGTGAAGGAAATATGTGGCAGATTAATGCCCAGCGTAAGTACATCATTATTCCACTGCATTACATCCCGAGAAGCTAAGTTGACCATTAAAGGAAAGAGGCATGAAGTCTCATGGTGACAACAAATCCATAAATATCATAAACACATGACTGCCTTAGAGGCAGAATAGTGAAACTATACATGGAGCTCAAGCAGCAAAACATCGCATCTCACGCAGAGTGAATAAACAGCTCCTCTCTGTGTGCTCGGAGTGACAGAAGAGGAAAAAACACCATAGATCGTACATCAGCTGACATCTACATATCAAATGTAATCCTCATACAAACCTGACATTTGAATAGTCCCCTGTCCCATATCGACAGTCACATGTGACATTCCTCATGCTCCACAGTCCCTTTCTCCATTCTGCTCATAGTCTGAGTGACAAAATGAAAGAAAACAGCGAGGTACAGCCCATCAGTGGTGGAGCTGCTGGCCGACTGGGTGTACATTAGAAGATCTATTGATGCAAGCTAGTCACCAGAGAAAATACCCAACCATGACGTGCAGACCCAGGCACAAAAATAGCAAAGGGGCCCTGGGAGGGATTACACAACAGCCCACGTTTAAGGGCGCTTTTCCTTTCTCTGGCTGTAGCAGCAGCAGCAGCAGCAGCAGCAGCTGCCTTATAGTGGAAGCCCATTGACATGATCCAAAGAGGCAAACAACACTGCTGCATTCCTTTAAAATCACATTTACATCCTTTGCATATATATTCTTTATTAATATCTGAATTAATACAGATAGAAACCTAGATTAATGATATTTGTTATAGAAAAGCCAATGGACTGAGCATGACAGTTTAACATTGGATGAAGCAAATTGCAAAAGTTCTTTAAAGGACAGTAATAATAATCACATGGTGCAGCCGCTCCAAATGTACATTTCCTGCAGTGTGTCTATTCATTGTGTACATTGAGAGGAACTCAATGAAAGACTGCATGTGGCTGAGATGATGTGTAGAGCTGGAGAAAAATGAGAAATGTACTCTGACACCCACAGCCTGTTTAGAGCCAGTTCTTCCCGTCACGACAGGATTTGGCTTTGTGAATGAAGAGAGTCGTGATGAGGGTGTTATTAAAACGGCAACAAGTGGGAAAGAGAGAAAAAAAAAGAAACTAGGACAATACCAACAATTATGTGCAGCTGTGAAGCTCATCCTGGGAATCAGATGTATGAATTCAGCGTGTGATGGAGCTCTATTAGCCTCTGCATTAAAGCATCCACAACGGGAATATAAAAATATTACCTCTGAACAACTTTGTTCTGCATATTTTAACAAACCATCCTAAAGACTAGAATTGTAAAGATGTTTATTTATAAATTAAATTAATAAAATGTTCATTTTAGTTTTTAAATCTAGGTTTAGCAGCCCAATCCTAATATCTATAATAATAATAATAGTAAAAACAAATACAAAGTCAAACGTCATCTATATTCAAAGGTCATTAAAGGCGTATATTTAACCACGAGCATTATTAAATGCTTGCTCAAGTATAAATTAATCAACAATTTGATGTTATTATATGTATTTTTCTGCATAGAAATACCGGTAGCTTCTGCTAAAAAAACTATTATTATTTATCAATGGGCTAATATAATCAATCATCACCCTTTCAGCCATTTCTTATGATTTGAATTCACTTGATTACACACCATGTGGATTAGAGTTATGGTTTTCTGCTTGCATGCCCAGGGTGGTGGGTTTAATTCCCAATCAAAGGTGTTTTTGTTTCTTATTTGGTATTTAACTAGCATTACTTAACCAATTTTATTATATAAGTTGCTGTGTATACAGATTTTCCTTGATATGATTGCTTGTGCTCTACTACAGTACTGTGAGAACCAACATACTGATGTAAATACAGAGCTCTGCTGAGCGCACATGGTACGGTATGACTTTTGACCTATTTCACTTCGTCAAGCATCTCAGCAGGATTAAAGCTTGAAGTTATGAGGCATTTATATTTGGAAAACACAGACTTAATGATATTGTTACAAAATGATTATATTAAAAAAATAAATACATTTAATTCATTTTTTTGCAAAGTGTTTATGAAGGTAATGTTTTTGAGGAAAATAAACACATTTATTCATTTTAGATTAAATTAGAGGGTTAAGTGTTGTGTAAACCTACCCTAACACCAGAAACCAGACTTTCCATTTTGATTGTTGCCAGACCAATGGTTGAACCATCTCATCTCAACAAGCCCAAACCATGCTAAGCTACAACTTTTTTAATTGTTTTCCCTGGTTCTGAATAATTCTACCAACAGCCATTTGTGTGAAACTTTGGTCTTCCAACACAATATATATCACACAACTAAGGGTGTAAGAAAAAAATCAATTCGGCGATATATTGTGATATTTCACCGTGTGATTATGGTATTGATACAAAAAAATGGCCAAATTAAATTTTTTAGTCATGTTTTTTAACAAAAAAATACATTTAATTGCGCCAACATATGCATAGCACGTACACTCGGTCACTAGGTGTCAGTGAACCACATCAGACCTTGTTAAACTACCTCGCTCCTCAATGCATTTTAGCTTGGAAGTTGATTGCATTTCATCTTCATAAAACACAGTTTTATAGATGTGTGTGGTTACTTTTTTTTTTTTTTTTTTTTAAGTATTTAAGAACTTAACAGAATCAGAATCTGTCGTAGAAGCAAAAGTTGAGCTCTTTTGAAAAATGTAATTTGACAGTTTGTTAAACATTCCACTTGTTTTTGATATTTCTACTTGAATTACATTTAGTTACCATTTACTTGTTCTCACAAGTTGACAAAAAAATTAAATAAATTGTATTTCATACCATTTTGTAGATGTAAAGGTGAAATTTGTAGTTATTGATATCGCAATATATATATCGGGATGTATTAGCTGGGTTTCCATAACCCTTGGAAATTCGCAAAATCTAAACAACGCGATAAAAACTGGTGATGGAAACACCTGAATTTCGAAAAAACGCTCAAATATCGCAAAAACGTTTTTACGCTTTCATGAGGAGGAATTTCAAATGATAATGGAATGTATCGCAAAAGTGCAATGGAAACACTTTTTCCGCAAACACGCCTCACAGAATGTGACGTACCTGGTCACATGACGTGAGGTGACCGCTTCTCTCTGAGAAATAATCAGAATCCCCAGGGGGAAATTACTTGCGTTACAGCTGCTCAAGAAATATTACAAATAATTATGACACGGTACGTGTAAACAGAAGAGGAGACGGGGACTTTTCTTAGCATTATATTTAAAAAAAATTACTGCCACATTAGACGTGAAACAACAACGGAATACAGAGTGTTATAAGAAGGTTCTGAGTGTCCGTCGTCCTGCAGGGTAGTCTCGCGGGATGAGATTTCACGGGAGTTACGAGGCCCCTCCCCAAAACAACCTTTAATGGAAACACGTTCAAAGCGCAAGTAGCGTAATTATACTTTGTCGATATTTAGAAATATTGCTTTTATTTTGCTAAAAACTGTAATGGAAACACTGCTAAAGTTTAGCATTGGCATACATCATATTGTGACATCAAATCCTGAATTGTATCGTATCATCAGATTCATGGCGATGCACACCCCTACACACAACTATAAGTATTTCAACCATCCTCCTCAGTTTCACCCATTACCTATTGGGGGAGAACAACTGGGCCTCTATGAATAGGAGGCCTTGGCTGTGGGGATTTCACTGGTTGGAGCTAAACGCTACACTACCTCGGGGAGCAGATTGACTTCTGTAAAGCTTCTACACTCACAGCATGGACAAAAAAAAGGATGGAGGCATTCGCAATTCAAAAATGATGAGCTTTAACTTCCTGTGCATAAAAAAAAAAGAGTAATTTCACAGTGCAGCGTTTCGTGTGATGATTAAAAAAAAAAAAAGTAGCCTATGAGCAGTGAAAAGCAGTTCATGCATTCCGACTGTGTATTGATAAGAGCGTCTTTTTGCAGAGAGCTATAATTAGATATTGCTTCTAAGAAGCCAAATATGAAGTTGAGGCTAACTAACTGTACTGCAGCTGAGATCCATTATGCTGCATTCAGTATCTAGAGGAGCGGCACTAAAATGGCTGATACTCAATGTGCAGTGAAGGTCAAGTCGCCCGTCTCTATAAATATAATGGTCTGTCCCCCAGGATGTTCCACACACTGCTTGGCATTTCCACTATCTAAAGCTCTGCTGACTGGCTCCAATCTGACACAAATTTGCCTGTGATTGAATGCCACACATGCACCATCAACTACTTATATATGTTTAATAGATAAGAGCGATGGGTTAGGAGTGGGGGGTGCAGTGTTTGTGAATGGAAAGAATGAGGTTTCCCCCCCACAGGCTGTAGTGGCAGTTGGCTGTGACATCGCTTACAGAGGACACTCAACCCTGCAGGTTGAACAAACAGCTGATAACATAGCACCGTCCTCTCCTCTCACTCCATTCATGGTGTCATTCAGAAAAAAAAACAACACTTTTTTTTTTCTTCGTCTTTTTTTCTATCAATCGCCATCTACCAGTTTCATTAACCCACCTCCTTCCTGTCAGGGCTCTAAAACACACGTACTTTATGCCATTATCACAGCGGTACCTGAATATATTCAGAAGCGATTGTGTGCTTCCATGGCAACTACGCCAACGCCTGTAACAGTTTCCTGTCTACATATATAATTACAGCCACAGATTATAGCAGCGAGGCAGCAGAAATGAGCTCAGAAAATAGTCAGTAGAGCACACTGTGAACCAAACAAACAAACAAAAAAAACACAAATACATTATTTTCCGTGTTTCTTTATGCAAATATTGCAAATATAAAATGTGTCTTTATCAATTAGGAAATGTACTGTAATTAGCAAAATTCACAATTTAACAACACTTTGCTGTCAAGCTGCAGTTGATATTATAGATTGTTTTTAATAATATTCAGTTGGTGAACTGTGTGTGTGTGTGTGTGTGTGTGTGTGTGTGTGTGTGTGTGTGTGTGTGTGTGTGTGTGTGTGTGTGTGTGTGCGTGTGTGTATGCGCGCTACATTTGATGATGTGTACAACATTAAGAGGCCAGCGACCCTAAACAGGATTATTGCTACAGAAAAAAGATTAACAAGATTTGTACATGAGCTAAAATTCCGAAAATTAAAATGAAACAATGATTAGAATCTGAAATAATGGATTTTTTGCATTTCAGTGGATTGTTGGTGGATTGAGAAATGAATCCCTATTAATCCCTATTTAAAGATTGGCAGGGATCCGTTTACCTGCAGAGGAGATATACAATATTACAAAAATCAAATGTGAGTAACAAAAATCATCACAAGCATAGACTCTCTTTTATGAGGCACCGATTGTAAAGTTGCCCATGCTAAAATAAACAGAAACTTTTTAAAACATTTAGCAACAAACCATGTTTAAAAAATGAATGTGACATTTATTTTATGTGACTTTTGACCAGATTTACTGCAATATTTGTATAATTTGTGATATTTCTCGGAAAATTTAATGTCAATGTTAGATCAAAATGTTAAATCTACATCTAAATGGTAAATATCAAATGTAAATGTAAATGTGAATGTTAAATCTAAACGTCACCTTTAAATATAAATGTTAACTCTAAATACTAAATGTTATATCAAAATTCTAAATGTTAAATGTAAATGGTAAATATCAAATCTAAATGCAAATGTTAAATCTAAATGTAAATGGTAAATATCAAATCTAAATGTAAATGTTAAATCTAAATGCTACATTTCAATATAAATGTTAAATCTAAATGCTACATTTCAATATAAATGTTAAATCTAAATCTAAATGTTGATTCTAAATCTAGATGTTAAATCTAAAGGCTAAATCTAAATGTTAAATCTAAAGGCTAAATCGAAATGTTAAATGTTGATTCTAAATCTAAATGTTAAATCTAAATTCAAATGTTGCATTTAAATATAAATGTTGAATCTAAATGCAAAATGTTATATCTAAATTCTAAAAATGTTGATTCTAAATGCTAAATCTAAATGTTAAACCTGAATATAAATGTTGATTCTAAATCTAAATGTTAAATGCTAAATCTAAATGGTGAATTTGCATATTAGCCAAATATATAGTTTCACCCGTGACATTTAGATTTGCCATTTAGATTTAGATTTAACATTTAGATTTGATATTTATATCTAACATTGACATTTTTATGTGGAAGAAAAAAATCACAAATTTCACAAATATTGTTGTAAAACTGGTCAAAAGTAACGTAAAAAAAATTCACATCTGTTGCTAAATGTTTCAAAAAGTTTCTGTTTATTTTAGCATGCACAAATTTTACAATAGGCACACTATACAAAGATTCATAATATGCACCAACGCTTCTATTACTGTGTGATGATAATGATGCTCTCTTTTAGCTTTCTCCACATCTGGCAGCTTCAACATCAGGATAATGACCCTGTGAGTTGTCACGTGATGTGTGTGTGTGTGTGTGTGTGTGTGTGTGTGTGTGTGTGTGTGTGTGTGTGTGTGTGTGTGTGTGTGTGTGTGTGTGTGTGTGTGTGTGTGTGTTATGTGGGGATCAGCATCAGCTGTCATCAGGAGCGGGGATAGCCTCCTGCTGCTGGAGGGGAACATGAAGGGGGGATGCACGGACGTGAAAACCCCCTGAAAAACCCCCATCACGCACGTCATGGAACATTTGCAGAGCAGGGACCACCCACCTTAAAGGCGTGCTGCACAGAGCAGACACAACAGTGTAGATCGGCCCTCCACTGACTCACTGTCTCAGGTGACAAATACCACCTCCAGCTGCCGAAGAAGAAGCGGTGGTGGCCGATGCAGGAGGCCGGGGAGATGCGCACCCAAAGCGGCTTCAGAGGGCGCGGTTTGTCGGTGTAGCGAGCGGTGGGTTAGCGGTCATTGAGCTCCACTGCAGACACACTTTACATGAACACGACAGGCAGAGATGTCCTCTGTGGTCATCCGTGCACAGCAGGAGTGAACAGGAGTCATTTTACATCATCAAGATCCTTAAAATGTCCCCAGAAGGCTGAAGCGGTGGTGCATAGAACGGCCATTAGGGGGCGCCAGAGGCTGTGTTTAACAGTAGGAGGAAATAAACACTGTAACAACAAATATGGAAATCATGACAGCTGATGAAAACATCTGCTTTAATTTTCAGTAGGTCGTATAACCTAAATTATTCCGTAATAAACAAAAATATAGCAAAAGGAAGAAAAAACAATGGCCTGTGACGTATTATTCTCAAAATGGGGTACGTGTACCTCTAGGGGTACGCAATGGCACTACAGAGGGTACTTGAAAGAGAGAGAAAGAGGAAAATTAACAAATGAAAGCATTAAAAATATGTGGGTTTTAAATGTTTATTTTTTAGTTAAAAATGATTATTATACTCAATATTAGCAGCACACAAAATAAGTGAAAAATGTACTAAATGATATTAAAAAAAAAAAAAAAAAACAGACCAACAACAACAAAATAACAAAAAACACACATTGAGAGAGAAAATTATTTATTCACCCTTATTATTACCAGCAATACGCAAAACGACGACAACAAAAAAAGACACAAAATGAGAGGAAAATACACAAGATCACAACAAAATAACGAAAATAACAGAGAAGCAAACATAACGACACCAAAAACACACACCGGAGAGAATCAATCAAATAATAACGCAGAAAAAACTACAACCAAAACACACAATAACAGAGAAATAATAACAAAATAAGAGAAAAATATAGTGAATAATAAAAAGAACAGACAAGAAAATACACAATATCAACAAAGACCCACTACAAAACACACAAAATTACGATGGAAATAATCTGGATTAGAACACGAGCTGAAAATACAAAGATCAGTCATGGTCCCAAATCAGGAGGAAGAAGACAGTAAATTATATATATATATAAACTATAAAAATAAATCTATTCAGGACGCACTAAATACTGTTTCTTTCCACTTATTTACAAAATTAGATTCTTTAAAATGTGTTTTATCACTTATTCATCCATCATTATGCTCTATAGTTGATTTTTCAAAGTGTTCTGAGCAAAATGTTGTAGTTGGACATAAGGGGGTACTTGGATTCAGAAATAAGAGAAAGATAAGAGAACTTGAGCCAAAAAAGTTTGAGAACTGATATACATCATGTAGTAACATCATCTCTTACAAGTACTTTTCCAATAGTAATGTCATAGTTTTTTCTATTTTATACAGTATATATATGGTTCCCAAATAAGGTCATTGCACTTATTTTGAATTATTCTGTCCATATAGTGTAGTTTACCTCTGCTATGACTGTGGTGGAAATAAATGACTATTTTCCAATAAGAAAAAATGTGTTGAATACATTCATGTGATTGTTTGTAGTGTCCTGTTAACATGGACAAACCACACAGACACTTTTAAACCTCTTTATTTGACCCACACACAAAAATCACATAAAACATGTATAAAGATTATTTTCAAAACTTGTAAACATTATTTAGGGTTGCTGTGGCTTGTCCTTGACTATAGGTAAAATATAATATTTTGATCTAAACAGTGCATCACAGTTCATTAGCACTAGTTATTTTGCATTGACCCATCATAATTCATGATAACATCCCAAATATAAAAGCAAAAGTATCTTCTTGAGCAAAAATATAAAACTTCATCATTACATGTCATGAAGGTTTATAATGTGTCATAGTGCAACTTTTAGAGTATCTATTCAGTGTCGCACTCACATCACAGATTCAAACAATGTTCAGACATTCAAACCAATGCACAGCGTGAGCTCTGGTACTTTCTTTCCCTTTAAGTGGCACCAGTCAGTCTGAGTGCCCAGGCCCACTGGCAAGGCATCTGGTTGAAGGACAGCTGGAGAATGAGAACCCGCAACCCACTGGGCTTCCCAGTCTCCCACTGCAGTGACCCATAACCAAGGAGTTCCACCTTAAAGAAAAACATGTTATTATCATATTGTAAGTTTATTTTAAGTTCTACAAGCAGGTGTTCCCAAACTCAGTGTTTCTCAAATGGGGGTACATGTACCCCTAGGCGTACACGACGGCACCACAGGGGGTTAGTAAGTAAGTAGTTTATTTATAAAATGCTCTTTGCAGATAAAATCACAAAGTGCTGTACAGAGTTGTGGTAAAAGTACAAATGCAACACAATAGAATAATAAAACAAGAATGCATAAACATCATAAGAACAGCAACATTAAAGGACAAATAAAAATTAAAATCCAGTTAACTAAAAGCTTTACTGTAAAGTGTAGTCTTCAGCAGTTTTTTAAAAGTGTCCACACAGTTGAGCTCCCTGAGAGACTGGTGCAGGTTATTCCAGAGTCTGGGAGCTACAGCCTGGAACGCCAGGTCTCCTCTGGTTTTAAATGTAGTTTTTGGGGTCTTTAGGAGACCCTGACCTGAAGACCGAAGGCATCGCCTGGATGAGTAGGGGCACAACAAGTCTGAGATATATTTAGGGGCCTGACCATGTAATGTTCGGAACGTGAGAACTAATATTTCATATTCTATGCGAAACTTAACTGGAAGCCAGTGCAGAGTAGCAAGAATGGGGTAATATGGGATGTTCTAGAAGCACCAGTTAAAAGTCTGGCAGCAGCGTTCTGAACGATCTGGAGTCTGTTTAGGGTCGACTTATTAAAACAAGTAAAAACAGAATTACAGTAGTCAATACGAGATGATATAAATGCGTGTATGACCAGTTCCAGATCTGATTTTGATAATAGATGCCTCACTTTAGAGATATTTCTCAAGTACTTGAGAGAAAGAGTGGAAAATTAACAAATAAATGCGTGAGATGATCGGAAATAATACAAACTATAGAAATAAATCTATTCAGGAGTCACTAAATCAGTGTTTTTCAAGCTTGAGGTCGGGACCCCATATGGGGTCCACTGGAAACAACAACAACAACAAGAAGACAGTCATCAACATCCCCGCCAGATTGGTTGTCATTATAACTCACAACATTTTTCCTAAATGTCCTAAATCTAAGAACTTACAGTGCATACAGAAAGTATTCACAGTGCTTTGCTTTTCCCACATTTCATCATGTTACAGCCTTATTCCAAAAGGGATTCAATTCATTTTTTCCTCAAAACTCTAAAACACAATTCCCCATAATGACAACATGAAAAACATTTTTTTTAAATGTTTGCAAATTTATTAGAAATAAAGAATGAAAATATAGCATGTACATAAGTATTCACAGGCTTTGCTCAGTACTTTGTTGTGGCACCTTTGGAAGCAATTACAGCCTCAAGTCTTTTGGAATATGAAGCCACAAGCTTGGCACATCCATCTGTGGCCACTTTGGCCCATTCCTCTTTACAGAACCTCTCGAGCTCCATCAGGTTGGATGGGGAGCGTCGGTGCACAGCCATTTTCAGATCCCTCCAGAGATGTTCAATGGGATTCAAGTCTGGGCTCTGGCTGGCAAATATTTATCTTCTTAATGCTTTAAAGTTTATGCCTTAGTTGCATGGAAATAATCAATAGTGAATAAAAGACAAGTTTTACAGCTGTGTTTACATTGTTGTACTTGCAGTCGTTGACCACATGCTGTCAGACTTTCACAATCTGAAGTAAAAAAGTAACTATACTCGTCAAACATCCTTATTCAGTCAGTCTACTAGTACAGTGCTCATGGGAAGTATGTATTACTATAGAATAGGTTAAGTAGCTTTTTCATGGATGACAAAGTATGTGTACTTTGTTAATTACTTGTTACCTCTGCAGATTATTTACAGATATTGTGTAATGTTATTTCCTTTTAATTTAAAATGGTGCTTTCAACATTGTAAATTGCATTTAAAACAGCTGTTTACTTAAAAATGTTAATCACGTCATTTGTCATTTTTAAATTCCTAAAATGAATCACTTTGAATGCTTTGCTGATAAAATGTACTACATAATGTTGCCTTGCCTTATTATTGGTCTAATATATTATTTGCTGTCATGAATAATCATTGTTTAAATCACAAATTTTTAAATTTCCGGGTTGTCTGGAACGCATCATTGGTGGACCAATCATTGAGGAGTATGCCTTAGTGGGCGTGTCTTCAGCGTTAACAGACAGACGTGCGTCACTCGAGCGTTAAAAACTTGTTCTTTCAACTTGAAAGTGGAAACTTGTTCAGTCTCTAATATTCCTGTGAATAACAGCACGTTTACCTGCGCTTTGGACAGAAATAACAACATTTATACTTCTGCTAAACAAACGATGGACAAACTATACCAAACACGTAAGTAGCCTCGATTTGAAAACTTGTTTACTTACTGTTTTCTATAAATTGGTGACTGATTGTTGCTTTAAGCCCTAAGTTATACATCTCCACTTTTATTTAATAGCTTCTTCAGATTCTAAGCAACAATTTACGTTTTGTTTTTGTTGTTGTTTGGTTAGCTTTTTATACATGTGGCCTGTGATAGTCTTATTGATAGAAATATCAATGTCTTTGCTTAAATGCGGGTAATTTGTTGTATTTTTATTTCTAGTGCCTCCTAAATAGTAAATAATAAAATAAAAATGACTGATTAAAATGATATTTTTTTATATTTTTGAATTTACTATTGTTTTTCAAAATAAAACACCACACACAATCTCCAACAACAGTATTCTATACTTTCAATTTCTCAAATGTAAATCTAGTTCAAATAAAATGCAATATAGAAATATCTGAGTCGGTGCTTCTTGTTACTTTCTGCACTAATCCTGGATACTATGTACTTTTAAATGTAACTCAATATAACAAACACAATCAAAAACTAATTTTAGAGAAAAAAACAAGTTTCTTGGGTAAAATAAAAATAGGGTCACGACAAAAACAAACAAAAAAAAAAAGGTTGTGAACCACTGCTTTAGAAGTTTAGTGATAATAATGAACTCCCTGTATCTTGTGTCTTTCAGCTTCGATGAGGACTGTCATTGTTCTCAATTTCCTAAGGAATGCGAGTCAGATGCGTCACCATCCGTACCTTTACGCCCAGGCCTGCACTGATTTTACAATGGACTGGCAGTCCTGCAGGCGACCACGGCCTGTATTTTCAATGTATGGACCGCCCATCTCTGAACCAGGTTGTGGTGGTACCCACACCGGGGAGGAAGGAGGCCATCTGTGGGATCTACAACACATCTTGCCTGGCAGCATGAGCCAACCTCCTGAGGTCACTGAAAGCATTTGCTCTCCAAACCAGCTCAGCTTTGCTTCCACTGATCCTAATGCAGCTCATGTCTCTGACATTGTTGGAAACCTATTCCTCTACAGCCCTATTTCTGACTTATCAGGATGTGTGGCTGATGGCTTCCCTCTGCAGAGACAAACTGTTACTGAAGCTGAGGAACACAATGTTTAACCCCCAACAAAACCTTGATTCTGTTTTTAGGCCAAATTACAGACGATCCTCCAGCTCAGAGAATGCTCAACCTGTGAACACTTGTAGTGTAAATATATCATGTATATAATCCTCATATCCCTTTTATCAAATCACATATTCAGTATTAAAATTGTGATGTGTTATTCAAACTGTTTTACACTTTTTTAAAGAATACTACTCTCTAAAAATCTTCATATTCATGCTTCTTAGGTGGAAAAATTATATGTGTGATGAAATAAAAATGAGTGGATGACAATAATATGTCTTTGTGTGGATTTATTCAGGATCCTGAGGGAACATGTTTTACAGAGACAAAGAAGTGTCTGCAAAAGAGTTTATCTGTTTCTTTATGGTCAGATATAGGAGGGTTGGCTTTCTAAGCAAAAACATGACATAAGTGTCTTAGAAAAATTACTAGTATTATTATTTGTGCCATAGTATATATTCATCTTAAAGATGTAGCCTAATTCCTTGTTTTAATCACAGTTAAAATTTGTTAAAACTTCCAAAAAATTATGGAAAAGGTGGTAAAAGGGGATTTTAAAAAACACCAAAATATTTTTCTCTTTTGTTTTGTTTTGGTTTTTTTTGTATGTCTTTTGGAAACATTTTTGTGTGTTTGTAAAACTTTTGTACATTTTCCTCTCATTTTAGGCGTTTTTGTTGTTACTTTATGTTTTTGTAATTAAATGTGTTGTCCTTTTGTGTATTTTTGGAAAAATTATATGTCTGATGAAATAAAAGTATTTTTTTTTTTTTTTTTTAATTAAAAAAAAACAAACACTTTTAGTAAAAAAAAAAAAATGTATTCACAAATGTAGATATTCAAAAACTAAGCCATGCATTTCACATTTTCCAAATGAGTAAAAATAAATAAATGAGTGAAATAAAAACTTTTGTCCACTTTAAACCTGCTGTTAAAATTTGTCTTTTGAGTGACCTCTGAATTCATTTTTAATAGTTGTTTTTAGTTCTTTATTGCCAATGATACCTATGTACTGAATTGTTTTAATTCATTTCATTATTTGTACATTTTGTTAATGTAGTTGTCATTATTACATTAAAAACAAAAAAATAAATAAAAACAAAGAAAGGAAATACAAAACCTTGTACTTCGGGTGTTACTGCCACCTAGTGGCTCTCAGGTGGAAGTAGAATCGGAACTGAAGGCGGATCCAGTTCATGTGAAAAATGTACTAAATTATAAAAAAACAAACAAAAAAAAACAGACCAACAACAACAAAATAATACAAAAAACACACATTGAGAGAGAACATTATTTATTCACCCTTATTATTACCAGCAATACACAAAACGACAACAAAAAAGACACAAAATGAGAGTAAAATACACAAGATCACAACAAAACACGAAAATAACAGAAAACAAACATAACGACACCAAAAACACACACCGGAGAGAATCAATTAAATAAAAACGCACAAAAAACTACAACCAAAACACACAAAATAAGAGAAAATAGTGAATAATAAAAAGAACAGACAAGAAAATACACAAAATCAACAAAGACACACTACAAAACACAAAATGACGATGGAAATAATCTGGATTAGAACACGAGCTGAAAATACAAAGATCAGTCATGGTCCCAAATCAGGAGGAAGAAGACAGTAAATTATATATATATATAAATTATAGAAATAAATCTTTTCAGAGGCACTAAATACTGTTTCTTTCCACTTATTTATAAAATTAGATTCTTTAAAACATGTTTTATCACTTATTCATCCATCATTATGCTCTATAGTTGATTTTTCAAAGTGTTCTGAGCAAAATGTTGTAGTTGGACATAAGGGGAAAAAATAAGAGAAAGATAAGAGAACTTGAGCCAAAAAAGTTTGAGAACTGATATACATCATGTAGTAACATCATCTCTTACAAGTACTTTTCCAATAGTAATGTCATAGTTTTTTCTATTTTATATAGTATATATATGGTTCCCAAATAAGGTCATTGCACTTATTTTGAATTATTCTGTCCATATAGTGTAGTTTACCTCTGCTATGACTGTGGTGGAAATAAATGACTATTTTCCAATAAGAAAAAATGTGTTGAATAAATGTATGTGATTGTTTGTAGTGTCCTGTTAACATGGACAAACCACACAGACACTTTTAAACCTCTTTATTTGACCCACACACAAAAATCACATAAAACATGTATAAAGATTATTTTCAAAACTTGTAAACATTATTTAGGCTTGCTGTGGCTTGTCCTTGACTATAGGTAAAATATAATATTTTGATCTAAACAGTGCATCACAGTTCATTAGCACTAGTTATTTTGCATTGACCCATCATAATTCATGATAACATCCCAAATATAACAGCAAAAGTATCTTCTTGAGCAAAAATATAAAACTTCATCATTACATGTCATGAAGGTTTATAATGTGTCATAGTGCAACTTTTAGAATATCTATTCAGTGTCGTACTCACATCACAGATTCAAACAATGTTCAGACATTCAAACCAATGCACAGCGTGAGCTCTGTTACTTTCTTTCCCTTTAAGTGGCACCAGTCAGTCTGAGTGCCCAGGCCCACTGGCAAGGCATCTGGTTGAAGGACAGCTGGGGAATGAGAACCCGCAACCCACTGGGCTTCCCAGTCTCCCACTGCAGTGACCCATAACCAAGGAGTTCCACCTTAAAGAAAAACATGTTATTATCATATTGTAAGTTTATTTTAAGTTCTACAAGCAGGTGTTCCCAAACTCAGTGTTTCTCAAATGGGGGTACATGTACCCCTAGGCGTACACGACGGCACCACAGGGGGTACTTGAGAGAAAGAGTGGAAAATGAACAAATAATGGTGTGAGATGACCGGAAATAATACAAACTATAGAAATAAATCTATTCAGGAGTCACTAAATCAGTGTTTTTCAAGCTTGGGGTCGGGACCCCATGTGGGGTCCACTGGAATTTCTGAAAAATAAAATAGATTTTTTTTTTAATTTGGGAAACCAATGTTGAGACAGTTAGAGGTTCAGGACAGACCGCTAGTCCACAAATGAAAAAGCAGTAAAAGTGAAAAAGTAAAAAAAAAAAAAAAGGTTGGGAACCACTGACGTAATGTCACATACAACGTAGTCCTATAGTGAAGTTTGTCTCTGAATTTTACCTATCCTGTCAAAAAATGGTGTATAATAAACAGTATAATAATATGTAAGGAATGTAAATCGGTAAGGCAATTTTTTTTTGATGAGAGTGTTTCTCTGTCACAATGGGTAGTCTGACATCGGCTAATGTATCATTTGTGACAATGCATTATTATTCATTCTTCATGTGAATTTGCGGACCCCGGGGGTACCCGTACCCCACTTTGGGAACCAAGGCTCTAAAGAGTGATTTTTGCGAATTCTTTGCACTGATATTTTCTTTGAAACCAGTTTCTTTTTTTTTTCATTTTTTTTTAACAAAAAGGAATCATGACATCAAGAAAAGTGCTTTACCAGCACAAGTCACTGTTTTGAGGGTGACTTTATTAACCTCAACATTATAATCATTATTTGTTCTTCAGAATCAACTCTGGAAATAATTGCATTATTCCTAAATATATACATTTCAGTGATTTCACATATTTGACTCAAATCCACTACATTGTCCCTGTGCCGTGTAGACAAATACTGACATTTTCTCACACATTACATTTTTGGTTGTTGTGAATCTTTTGTCTTACCTGAGTCTTAGCTGGTGTACCCACTGGTTCACTCAGTGTTATCCATCCACTATTTGGCAGATCCAGTAAAATGGCAAACACAGCATTTTCCTGTGGTCTGAAAGTGTACCTGTGGGTTAAACAAAAATATCTGCTCAAAATATGCTGGCAACATTCAAAGAGGAGGTTTTTCCTCGACTAACAACTGCATTCCAGGTCAATTTTACAAAATTCTTGCTGCACAATACAAAACTGTCCATTAAAAAGAAAGAAATAACCTGTACAAATAAACTTCTCCTCAAAATTCAAAACCAAATCTGTGTATGAGGTGGACTGCATTATAGGATTTCCAAAAACAAATTCAACTTAACTTTAGAACACAAAAGGAAACTTCGTGGCTTGGATCAGACATAGGCAACTGGTGGCCCGGGGGCCACATGTGGCCAAATTTTTTACAACCCCCCAAAGCAAATCCCCAAAATCTGTAATTCAAAAAGTTGGAAGGAATATTTAGCCCAACATAATACACAAAATAACTCAGGAAAGTACACAAACAATTCCCCAAATACACAAAAAACAGACAACAAAGACAGACACAACAACCACTTAAACAAAATGACTACAAAAATACACAAAACATATAGAATAGAACCAAAAACACACAAATTGTCAACAAAATTACACAAAATGACAGAAAAATACAGAAAACAACAACAACAACAAGACAGTCATCAACATCCCTGCCAGATTGGTTGTCATTATAACTCACAACATTTTCCTAAATGTCCTAAATCTAAGAACTTAAATGTATACATAAGAAAATATTATCACATCAGAATATGAAATTATTAACGGTTTCTAAGAAAAGCTGTCCCCTTTGAAGATACCTCAAACAGAGTAAAAGAAAACAGAACATGGGCAATAACTCCGGAAAAAATTATTGCGCCCTTCTCATTTTCGAACTCCATCAAGGTATTGATACCCTGAAGCCAAACACTGTTCCCTTTAACTGGGACGGACGGACGGATCTCAAACCTTTATCCCCCTTCACACTTTCTGGCGGGGGAGGAAAAAACAGAAAGTGACCCCAAAAAATGCACAAAATGACAACAAAAATGCAGAAAATTACAGAAAACACACTAAATCAAAACAAGAACACACAAAAAACTAACAAAAACAAACAAATGACCCTTAAAACACGTAAATAAAAACAAAAAAAAAAGATCAAAACCACAGGCAAGACAAAAACCCTTTTCCTCCTGTGTTAATGCTCTGATTGGTCTTTATTCTAAATGCTGACATGAATGTTGATCATGTGGCCCTTGGATCGGATACAATAACATTTTTGTGGCCCTCGCTGTGATAGTTGTTCATCCCATCCCTGACTTAGACTACAAGGCAAAGAGAGAAAGTGGACAGAAGGGTTTAGGTTCATAAACAAACACCCACCACATGTTTGGAAGCGTGCTGTCATTCTGAGCCCTCCATGCAGTTGTGTTGTAGATGGCCTCCCCGTTCACCTTCAGCCAGCTTCCCATCTGCCTCAGACGCTCCTCAAAGATGGGAGTGATCCTCCCGTCATGTGTCGGGCCCACGTTCATCAGCAAATTTCCTCCACACGACACCGTCTCCACCAGAGTCTGAAAACACACACAATGAAACAAGTGGGTTCATTTCAATTCTACAAGAACGTATTTGCTTTCATTACATTATTTTATAAAAGACAGATATTAGCATATAGCAACACAAAAATAGAAAGAAATTAATCCTCCATACTAAGGGTGTAAGACAATAAATGATGCAATATATCGCAATATTTCACAGCGTGATTACCATATCGATCCAAAAAATGTCCAAATCTATTCTTTTTTAAATGTGTTTAACAATTTTTCTTTTTTTAATTGCTATAACATACGCTAGGCAATGGACCCCCCGACTACATACTGTACCTTTAAAAAACTTTCATAAATCAAATAATAGACATTATAATATTGCTGTAAATTAAAAACTTTATTAATTAAATAATAAACAACCTTTTCCACTTATTCTGTCTGAGTCACTTCCACCTTCTGCCAAAACAAAGCCTTTCCTCTATTATTTTAGTCTGTCGTTGTAGTACAATGGAATGCCCAGTAGGTGGCAGGCATGGCTGTTTGACACATGGCTTCTCAAACTTTTCAATGGGATTTTTCAAAACCACAGAAATTTGTTAAAAGTTGCAAACTAGAGTGGCCAAAAACAGACAGAAAAAGTGCTAAAAAGCATTCAAAGTGTCAATATTGCAAAATTGGTAGGAACAATTAGTTTAAATTGGAAAATAATGGGTACGACAAATGCAAATATGGTTAAATTGGCAAAAAAATAAGCATGAAATATGATGAAAAGAGGTTAAAAGTGATAATAATGGGTCAACATATGCAACATTAAGTGTGAAAAGGGTTTAAATGTGGAAGAAAATGTCTAGAAAGTGGAGAAAAAATGTTCAGAAATTCATTTAAATGGAGAAGTAGCAGAAACTAGAGTAATGTAGCAAAAAATTTTATTGAATGGAAAACTTAAGTTAGTTGTGATTTTCTGTGTTTGAGTAGAATGTTGTGCTCACAGCTATAAGTTGCTGGATGGTGAGGAAGTCGCTGAGTGGAGCGTTACGTCTGTAACCCCAGGACCTTGAGTCG
Organism: Gouania willdenowi; assembly: GCF_900634775.1. Lineage (NCBI taxonomy): Eukaryota > Metazoa > Chordata > Actinopteri > Blenniiformes > Gobiesocidae > Gouania > Gouania willdenowi. The sequence goes on from NC_041065.1 coordinate 11,407,296, forward strand.
ATGGTCATGCAGTTCTCCCACTTGTGTTTGAGCAGGTGTCCTGGCTGGAAGCGATCATAACACGTATAATACCCACCGTGTTTGCAACTGGAGCCCAAACCCCAACGGTCGTTTGTCACCACTGTGTCTCGGACTGGGCTGTAATGACATGAAGCAGCAGTGGGTGACTGGAGGTATGTTCATGTGGATGGTGGCAGAGGGAAAGAAGCTGTTTTTGTGTCTGGACGTTCTGGTCCTGATGGACCGAAACCTCCTTCCAGAAGGGAGAGATTGAAACAGTTTATGACCGGGGTGGGAGGGGTCGGCCACAATCTTTATTTTATACATACATATATATATATATATTATTTTTTTTAATTAATTATCAACTATGACATTTTATACAGCATTTTTTTTTAAAACTACATTCATATTTGAGGATAATTAATTGTTTATGGTGTTTTAATTTGAAAAAGAATTGTTTTTTATTACAAAAACATAATTTTCATTTTCATTGTTATTTATTAACTATTTAATTTTTATACAGCATTTTTTAAACTACATTTATATTTGAGGAAGTAAAATTATACAGTACAGTTGTTTGATAATGCATATGGTGTTTTAATTTCAAAAATAGTATTTAAAATTATAATTTTAATTTTCATTGTTATTTAATTGACTATTTAATTATTCCAATTTTATACTGTATTTTTTTAAATAGATATATATTTGAGGAAGTTAAATTATAGAATAATTTTTTTGAGACTGTGTCTGATGTTTTAATTTTTATTTGAAAAACAATATTTTTTCTTAAATTACAAAAATTTAATTTTCATTTTTACTGTTATTTAATTAAGTAATTACTTATTTAATCTTCATATTGTATTTTTTAACTACATGTATATTTGAGGAAGTGAACGTATAGAATACAGTGGTATGAGATTGTGTATGGTGTTTTAATTTGAAAAAGACAACTTTTTTTTTTAATTGCAAAAATATGATTTTAAATAGTGATATTTTTTTTCATCAATAACTAAACATTTCAGGCTACCTCATTTGAATTCTGGGCGACACCACGTGGGGTCACGACCCCGAGGTTGAAAAACACTGCATTATTGAGTTCAGGACTGGAGCCATAGAACGTCCTTTGGTTCTAATCTCACCTGTCATTGTAGAGCCAGGCTAAGAACCCAGTGCTGTTCCAGTACGTATCTGGAGCATTTCCATCACCATCAGACCACAGAACCTCCGGTTTATATCGGACTACGAGCTCATAGAGCTCAGGCAGAGTCTTAGTGGAGGTGAAGTAGTTGGTGCGGAAGGCATTGTGGGCATCCTGTTCATAAAGTGGGTTAAACCACTCAAACAGAGAGTGGTACAACCCAAGGCGTAGACTGCTATGAGCACGGAGCGCGTCTGTCATTTCTCCCACCAGGTCTCGCTTTGGTCCAATGTCCACTGAGTTCCAGTTCCAGGAGTTTTTGGAGCCCCAAAGTGTAAAACCTAAAAAAACCAAACAACAAAAAACAAATGGAGCATCACTGAAAACTGCTCAGGTGTAACAGGCAATAACAAAAAACACCTGTAGAAGCTAATTAATCATTCCTCACACACACTCTGGCTGGGATGTGGGACGTAGGTAAAACTTAGAACGACACCTTCTATAACCACACACATTTATTTTTGTTTATTTGTGAATGTATTTGTTATTATTAATAATGAAAATAATAATAATAATAATAATAATAGGCAAGGCAAGGCAAGGCAAATTTATTTATATAGCGCATTTCATACTCAAGGCAACTCAATGTGCTTTACATGATAAAACATTCAATTGTTTAAAATCAATAAGAACATTTAAATCAATAAGAACATTTAAAATCATCAGTAAAATCAATTAAAATCATCAGTAAAATCATCATTACATCAACAACATGACAAAAAATCTAATAATAACAACAACTAGGCAAGACCTGTATTCGCAAGACAAATACGTATTTGGCAATTTGAAAAAATTGCCAAATAGAATTGTTCATGTGAAAGACATCTTGTGTGTATTTTGTTGTTGAGTAATGTCCCTTTATGTTGTTCTTTTAAATTGAAAGTAATAGTGTAGGAAAAAGAGAATACTGTCCTTGACCTTAAATATGACCTTGTACCATTGAATAACAAAAATGTTTTTCAATGGTACCAGTCTGATCACTGTATCTCAATTTGTAGCCAAGTTATAGGGATTTTTTTTGGCGACGTCATGAATTTTGACCCCTACTGATATTTTACTGGTAGGCTGTACAGCTTCGGTCAAATTAAATAAAATACTCCACCTGAGATGAGCCTTTCATAATTGTAAGCATCAAATTTGTACACTAAATATTCGTGGAGATATGGCACATTTTGACACGACCCTGACCTTGGCATTTTGGCTCCAAAAAAGGTCGACTGCACATCCTTGACATTGCCCCTATGAGATGACATACGTGCCAGTGCTGCATTAATAGTCTAGGAGGAATTCCATGATAAAGGAGTTGCGGAAGAAAAATAATAAGAACTCCTACGGTACCAATGTATTTGGCAATTTTCAGTTGCTAAATGCAATAACAATTAGAGTCATCAATATCCCCGCCAGATTGGTTGTCATTATAACTCACAACCTTTTCCTAAATGTTCTAAATCTAAGAACTTAGATGTATACATAAGAAAATATTATCACATCAGAATATAAAATTACTAACTATCTTAAACGGTTTCTAAGAAAAGCTGTCCCCTTTGAAAATCTCTTGATCAGAGTAAAAAATAAAACGAAAAAAGGGCAAGAACTCCGGAAAAAATATTTGCGCACTTCTCATTTTCGAACTCCATCAAGGTATTGACACCTTGATGGACGTACGGATGGACGCACGGACGGACAGAGCTCAAACCTATATTTTTTTTTCAAAAAATAGAAATAAAAATAAATAAATATATCATTCCTCACACACCCTCGTGGTGTTTGGTGGTCAGGACGATGTACTTTGCTCCTGATGCCACAAAGATGTCCGTCCATTCTTTGGCATCGAAGAACTCAGCTGTAAATTGTGGAGCAAAGTCCTGATACTGAAACTCTGGAGGATAATTCCTTTGCATGAAGTCAACATACGGCTTTAGTTTTTTTCCTTGCCAATACCACCTGAAACACAAAACACACACCATACAGCAGGGATTCTCTAACTTTCTTTTTTGTTTATTGGCTTAAGTACCCCCTTTCTCTTACTTTTGAATCCAAGCACCCCCTGTGTCCAACTACAACATGTTGCTCAGAATACTATGAAAAATCAATAGAACATAATGATGGAATTCATGAGTGATAACACACATTTTAAAGAATCTAATTTTGTAAATAAGTGGAATAAAACAGTATTTCGTGCCTGTTGAATGGATTTATTTTTTATAGTTTTCATCATTTCTGGTCATCTCCTGCCTGGTGTGGGACCAACACTGACTCTTATATTGTTCATATTCGTGTCAAGATCGTTTCCATCATCATCATTATTGTTATTGTTATGATTTTTAACTAAAAATAAAAATAATAAAACCCCACATTTTAAATTCTTTATTTGTTAATCGTCCACTCTCTTTCTCTCGCAAGTACCCCATGTAGTGCCATTGCATACCCCCATTTGAGAAACACTGCCATACAGGAACAGAAAGGGAATATAGTCGTGGTTGGAACTTAGAAGCCTCATCCATTAATTAATAAACTATTAATTAGTTTTATTGTTCAGTTTTACAAGAAAAGGAATACATTTTGTTTTTAAGATAACAAGATTACCTAGTTTCCAGTTTGTTATTGTAAATTAACTTGTTCCTTTAAATTATTATTTTATTTTCATTGTTATTTTATGTTGTGATTTTTTTCTTTAATGTATTAAGTAATTCTATTACCATTTTCTTACAGTTGTTTTTTCTGATCGTTTTTTTTTTTTTTAAGATCAGACACGTTTTTGGTTTTCCCGTTTGTAAATTTATTTTCTACATATACATATATATATATTTGGCTGCAACCGGATAATTTTATATGAATTGACTATAACGATGGAGAGAGGCAAAATAAGAGAAAACACGATCCCAGATCTTTATGGACCTAAGAAATAGATATATGGCCGTGGCTACGGGTACGTTAAACGCAGAGCCATATAGAGAGAGAGTTGCAACAACTTTGTTCACTCCAATGGTTCGTTTTTTTTTTTACAGCAATGGCGGCTCATGGAGTCTCACAATTGTTCCCGAAAGTGAACAATTTACTATTGTAGCCGATGGAACTATAGCGGATTAGACGGTTTGTGATGCACTTTTGAACGATAAGATGTCATTATTATTATTACTACTATCAGCGTATCTAAACCCATTAACGTGTGCATTAAGGCATGTTAGTAGATTATCCCCCGCTAAACTAGTAAATTTGTATTTTTATATTCATTTTTTGTATTTTCGTTTTTTATTATATTATCATTATCATTTTTTTTCCCATTGTGAAATACACTGCTGTGGTTTTCATGTCCAAAAAAAAAGAAAATAAATTTAAAATTCTTCTTAGAAAATGAAGGAATCAATAGCAGATAAACAGCATTTACTTCACACAGTTTCATCTACCCACATAGGCTACATATTTTCTTTTTTTAAATCAACCAATAAGCTTTTCAATTGTGTTATTTGTGGGAAAAAATGCAAATGAAGTGCAAATGAAGACGCCTCACGGATTTTTTTTTATTGTTCCTGATTTTTTTTAATTATTATTATTTTTAGATTACTCCTGCTGACTTTGGCTAACTATTTCTTTCTCCTCTCTAGTTCAGTTAGGAAGCCATACATTTTACCTCCTTGTATGAACATAATAAATATGTTTTGTGTCCAGTCTGGATGTGGTGTTTTTTAATGACACCTCCCAACCCCCGTTTTTTTTTTTTTTAAGAAAATTAAAGAAAATTCAAAGCAATACATCCTGTATACAATACATATTAACACATTTTTAAACCAAATTAATGATGTCCTTAACTTTGTCAAAAAAGCAGGTAAGCTGTTTACACTAATTATTAATACGAATTTACGTTAGGAAAAAAAAATATTTAACGAATTACATAAACATATTTTATATACACATGCATATGACGATGTACTGTATGAATATTCTCAATCAATGCAGTTAATGATGACAAATTATCGAAAATCCCAGTTATGTCACTAGGAATCAATGGATTCTAATGGCCCGCCACTAACTTCCGGGAACAAATTCAGTCTTACGTGAATCACATGACGGTGAAGAATTTTGGACTTCCGTTGTCGCAACTCTCTCAATACGGATCTGGTTAAACGTATCCGTAGACCGCCCCTCATTGGCCAGTTTAGGTCACCTGATAAGTGCAACACATCACTTAAAGTTCCGCATAGCTCATATTTATGTTTAGCTACCCCGCTAACCCTTTTATTTTAGCACTAACCCTAACTGTAACTCAATCCCTGACCCTAAAATGTTTATTTTTGTCTGATATGCATTTTTAAAGGTTGAATTTGCCGTGTTAAATATGTTAAAATGAAAAAAAAAAATGTCAAATGTGAAACGTAGCCATACCGGAAACGTTTCACGTACCTCCAGACACTTTCAAAAAAAAAAAATATATATATATATATAGCTATAAATACATTAGCATAATCTAATTAAATCAAAGAAAATTCACCAAGCATTAGAAGCAAAACTATTTATTTTATACAGATGTTATTCCAGTTGACAACAACAGATCACTGTATTTTAATTTATTTCCAGAATAACTCACCAGAACCATTCGCTGCCAAAGCTGGGAACAGAAAACACCCCCCAGTGAATGAAGATGCCAAACTTCGCCTGGTCGTACCAGTCCGGCAGTGGACGGGAATCAATGGATTTCCAGTTCGGCTCGTATTTGGCTCTGCAGAGAATAAACATCCCCAATAGTATCACAAAGAGTAACGAACCTGGACCTAAACCTGCCATTTCACAGCTGTAAACCAGTCCACGTCAGCGCAGAAACAGAAAGTGTAGATTTAACATCACATGATAATAAAAAAAATAGTTCTTCTTCTTCTTTGAATGTTTAACGGCGGATGCGGACAATACTAACGCACTACCGCCCCCTCCTGATACTTTGTGAACGATCAACTGCATGACTCACAAGCTTTAGTAAGAAATGTAAATACAAACTACAAAAAAAACAACCTACTGAACTCAACTAAATTCTATTCATATATCCAGCGCTCTTAAGATACTCAGACAAATATTGTTTATATGTTCTCCACCCCGTTTCTTAAAAAAATTATTTCCCTATCAAAGGCCATGCATCTAATCAGAATGTGCTCTACCGTTTCCATTTCATGACAGACCTCACACTCTCCAGATTCATGCTTTCCCATCAACTGCAGCATTTCATTTAATCCTGAAGGTCCTATTTTTGTTCTTGTGAAAATTGCTTCTTCATATTCTGCATCCCAACCTGAGAACTCACACGATAAAAGACCCTCCCCTTAGTTCCCCCATCCCATTTATCCTGCATCATTTATTTGTTTTACATTTTTCTTAATTATCCTCTAATTTAGCAATTTTACATTTTATAGTTACTATGTTTGCTCTTAAGGCCTGTTTTACAAACTTATCTGCCTGCTCATTCCCACCTGGACCCACATGAGCTGAGACCCAGATAAATCTAACCTAAGACCCCATCATTTGGATAGACTGAAGAATTTCACGTACAAGAACATACCTTTCACTTACATTACCTGATTTAAAATGTTCTGACGCTGACAGTGAATCTGTGCACTATGGAAGCCCGTTTCTGCCACTAAAAAAAAAAAAAAAAAACACCAAGGAAAGTCATAATTATGAGAAGGAAAGTCATAATTTTGAGTTAAAAAGTCATAATTATGAGTTAGTAAGTCGTGATTAAGAGAAAGAAAGTCAAAAATATGAGATAATTATTACAATTATGACTTTTTATCTCATAATTATGACTTTCTATCTCATAATTATGACTTTACCAACAAAAAATTATAACTTTCCTTGGTGATTTTTTTTTTTTTTTTTGGCGGAAACGGGCTTCCATAGTGCACACTACCACTGTGTGGCTTAATCTGGTCAACACATTGCAATTCCATTATAATTGCTATCAGCTCCACTCAGTACACTGATACATGATCAGTCACTCATGCAAAAAACTTTATAATCTGGGATAGAGGCACATTGTACTTATGTAGAAAAGCTCCGTAAACGTAGCTATAGTTAACGTACCTCCAAACACTTTCTTTATTATCTCAATATTCTCTTCCTCCATTCTCTCATACTACTGTTGCTGCTTCTGTGGGCGAGACGATGCTTTACCGTCAGCGTGACTCATCACATGATTAAGACTGACATCGACAGGAATAAATTAGAAACACGCGAACCATTTTAAAATGCACAAAAGGTTGAAGCCGATGTGCGACTTCCTTAAGAGTGCGTTGGATTTGCTCATGTTGCCGCTCTGAGGGAAATGAACCAGGCGAGATGAGATGACTCCGCTCTCCTGGGCACGTCCGACGCCGGAAACCAAGCACACAAATCTGCACATGCGCAGTTCTCTTTTCAAACCGGAAGTGGCGATTGTTTTGGTTGTGACCGTAGAGGAGTCCACATGGAGGGCTACGTAGACTGTCACTGTCACATCTCTGCGAAGGATTTTGACAAGGTTTGATCGCCTCTGATATATTTAATATTTATGTGTTTAGTTATTAGAGTGAAACATATTATTATTGTTTGTTAATCCACAGTAATGCTTGAACGATTAAATTCTACATGACTGTCAGTCAAATATTTGTCTACTAGCAACTGGGGAATGAACAGGAGTGGATAGTTACCTGTGAGTTCATTAGCATTTTGTTTTAAATCTTTAATGCCATCTTAAACCTTTTTTTTCCCCCTATTTTTCCAGGATGTAGATGAAGTTATTGAGAATTCCAAAAAGGTAAAGTGATTTCATATATATTTAAAATACTGAAATTATTTATTAGTAACTCCGTGTACATTACGGCCACTTTATACTATGGTCAGAATTGTAATTTTATCGTGTGTATTTTTTGTATCTTTTTGTGCATTTTTTGTATAATTGTTTTTTTTTGTTGCCATTGTAGTGTGATTCTGGAGTCATTTTGTGAGTTTTTGTATCTTTTTTGGCGTAGTTTTGTGCATTTATGTTGTCATTTTGTGTATTATTTGTATAAATACTTAGTTTTGTGTATTTTGAGTCATTTTCATTTGGATGCCTTTTCTGCTTTTCCACTAAAATGTGCAGATACGTCTTCACAGAAATGTTGTCACTGTTTGTTGAAGGAACCAATATATTGTTTACTGGAATTTGCACTATAGTGGTTTCACTGGTAAGAAAGACCCTATTTTTGTTTACAGAAAGCACTATTGGAGATACTTATTAGTTTACATTGGTATGTTGACACTTATTTACAGAAATGTTGGACTAAAATAGTGTCACTGTTCATAGGACACTTTTTCAATTTATTGTCTTTCAGAGATATAAAATAAAAATTGTATTTTTTCACTTAATATTTATTTTCTTATGTCATAGATTATCATAGATTGATTTCTGACCAATCTATCGATCATCGTCATCGTGAGCTTTGTATCGCGTCGTATCGTGAGGTACCCAGAGGTTCCCAAATAAGGTCAATGCACTTATTTTGAATTATTCTGTCCATATAGTGTAGTTTACCTCTGCTATGACTGTGGTGGAAATAAATGACTATTTTCCAATAAGAAAAAATGTGTTGAATAAATTCATGTGATTGTTTGTAGTGTCCTGTTAACATGGACAAACCACACAGACACTTTTAAACCTCTTTATTTGACCCACACACAAAAATCACATAAAACATGTATAAAGATCATTTTCAAAACTTGTAAACATTATTTAGGCTTGCTGTGGCTTGTCCTTGACTATAGGTAAAATATAATATTTTGATCTAAACAGTGCATCATAGTTCATTAGCACTAGTTATTTTGCATTGACCCATCATAATTCACGATAACATCCCAAATATAAAAGCAAAAGTATCTTCTTGAGCAAAAATATAAAACTTCATCATTACATGTCATGAAGGTTTATAATGTGTCATAGTGCAACTTTTAGAGTATCTATTCAGTGTCGCACTCACATCACAGATTCAAACAATGTTCAGACATTCAAACCAATGCACAGCGTGAGCTCTGTTACTTTCTTTCCCTTTAAGTGGCACCAGTCAGTCTGAGTGCCCAGGCCCACTGGCAAGGCATCTGGTTGAAGGACAGCTGGGGAATGAGAACCCGCAACCCACTGGGCTTCCCAGTCTCCCACTGCAGTGACCCATAACCAAGGAGTTCCACCTTAAAGAAAAACATGTTATTATCATATTGTAAGTTTATTTTAAGTTCTACAAGCAGGTGTTCCCAAACTCAGTGTTTCTCAAATGGGGGTACATGTACCCCTAGGCGTACACGACGGCACCACAGGGGGTACTTGAGAGAAAGCGTGGAAAATGAACAAATAATGGTGTGAGATGACCGGAAATAATACAAACTATAGAAATAAATCTATTCAGGAGTCACTAAATCAGTGTTTTTCAAGCTTGGGGTCGGGACCCCATGTGGGGTCCACTGGAGTTTCTGAAAAATAAAATAGATTTTTTTTTTAATTTGGGAAACCAATGTTGAGACAGTTAGAGGTTCAGGACAGACCGCTAGTCCACAAATGAAAAAGCAGTAAAAGTGGGTACACAGGACAATAAAACACTGTTCTAGACCAATAACTATCAGATAGAAATCAGGAACTAAGGGAATTTAAATACAATAATTACCGTATATGCTCTAAAGCAGTGGTTCCCAAACTGTTCACAGTCCTGTACCCCTTTATACATTTAACCTGAAGCCATGTACCCCCTACCACTGCACACTTAATAAACATAATAATGTAATGCAGTGTTTTTCAACCTTGGGATCATGACCCCATGAGGTCCCCTGAAATGTCCAGTAATTTATAATAATAATAATAAAATGTATTTTACAATTATTATTCTTTTTTCAATTTAAAACACCAACACCACGCACACAAAACAATCTTAAACAACTATATTCTATACTTTTACTTTCTTAAATATAAAGCTAGTGTAAATAAAATGCAGTATAAAAACATTGGAGCTGGCACATTTTGTTGCTTTGTAGCAACAACAAACATCAAAAGCTAATTCTAAAAAAAATGGGGTCACGACCCAAAAAAAGGTTGGGAACCACTGACGTAATGTCACATACAACGTAGTCCTATAGTGAAGTTTGTCTCTGAATTTGACCTATCCTGTCAAAAAATGGTGTATAATAAACAGTATAATAATATGTAAGGAATGTAAATCGGTAAGGCAATTTTTTTTTGATGAGAGTGTTTCTCTGTCACAATGGGTAGTCTGACATCGGCTAATGTATCATTTGTGACAATGCATTATTATTCATTCTTCATGTGAATTTGCGGACCCCGGGGGTACCCGTACCCCACTTTGGGAACCAAGGCTCTAAAGAGTGATTTTTGCGAATTCTTTGCACTGATATTGTCTTTGAAACCAGTTTCTTTTTTTTTTCATTTTTTTTTAACAAAAAGGAATCATGACATCAAGAAAAGTGCTTTACCAGCACAAGTCACTGTTTTGAGGGTGACTTTATTAACCTCAACATTATAATCATTATTTGTTCTTCAGAATCAACTCTGGAAATAAATGCATTATTCCTAAATATATACATTTCAGTGATTTCACATATTTGACTCAAATCCACTACATTGTCCCTGTGCCGTGTAGACAAATACTGACATTTTCTCACACATTACATTTTTGGTTGTTGTGAATCTTTTGTCTTACCTGAGTCTTAGCTGGTGTACCCACTGGTTCACTCAGTGTTATCCATCCACTATTTGGCAGATCCAGTAAAATGGCAAACACAGCATTTTCCTGTGGTCTGAAAGTGTACCTGTGGGTTAAACAAAAATATCTGCTCAAAATATGCTGGCAACATTCAAAGAGGAGGTTTTTCCTCGACTAACAACTGCATTCCAGGTCAATTTTACAAAATTCTTGCTGCACAATACAAAACTGTCCATTAAAAAGAAAGAAATAACCTGTACAAATAAACTTCTCCTCAAAATTCAACACCAAATCTGTGTATGAGGTGGACTGCATTATAGGATTTCCAAAAACAAATTCAACTTAACTTTAGAACACAAAAGGAAACTTCGTGGCTTGGATCAGACATAGGCAACTGGTGGCCCGGGGGCCACATGTGGCCAAATTTTTTGCAACCCCCCAAAGCAAATCCCCAAAATTTGTAATTCAAAAAGTTGGAAGGAATATTTAGCCCAACATAATACACAAAATAACTCAGGAAAGTACACAAACAATTCCCCAAATACACAAAAAACAGACAACAAAGACAGACACAATAACCACTTAAACAAAATGACTACAAAAATACACAAAACATATAGAATAGAACCAAAAACACACAAATTGTCAACAAAATTACACAAAATGACAGAAAAATACAGAAAACAACAACAACAAGACAGTCATCAACATCCCTGCCAGATTGGTTGTCATTATAACTCACAACATTTTCCTAAATGTCCTAAATCTAAGAACTTAAATGTATACATAAGAAAATAGTATCACATCAGAATATGAAATTATTAACGGTTTCTAAGAAAAGCTGTCCCCTTTGAAGATACCTCAAACAGAGTAAAAGAAAACAGAACATGGGCAATAACTCCGGAAAAAATTATTGCGCCCTTCTCATTTTCGAACTCCATCAAGGTATTGATACCCTGAAGCCAAACACTGTTCCCTTTAACTGGGACGGACGGACGGATCTCAAACCTATATCCCCCTTCACACTTTCTGGCGGGGGAGGAAAAAACAGAAAGTGACCCCAAAAAATGCACAAAATGACAACAAAAATGCAGAAAATTACAGAAAACACACTAAATCAAAACAAGAACACACAAAAAACTAACAAAAACAAACAAATGACCCTTAAAACACGTAAATAAAAACAAAAAAAAAAGATCAAAACCACAGGCAAGACAAAAACCCTTTTCCTCCTGTGTTAATGCTCTGATTGGTCTTTATTCTAAATGCTGACATGAATGTTGATCATGTGGCCCTTGGATCGGATACAATAACATTTTTGTGGCCCTCGCTGTGATAGTTGTTCATCCCATCCCTGACTTAGACTACAAGGCAAAGAGAGAAAGTGGACAGAAGGGTTTAGGTTCATAAACAAACACCCACCACATGTTTGGAAGCGTGCTGTCATTCTGAGCCCTCCATGCAGTTGTGTTGTAGATGGCCTCCCCGTTCACCTTCAGCCAGCTTCCCATCTGCCTCAGACGCTCCTCAAAGATGGGAGTGATCCTCCCGTCATGTGTCGGGCCCACGTTCATCAGCAAATTTCCTCCACACGACACCGTCTCCACCAGAGTCTGAAAACACACACAATGAAACAAGTGGGTTCATTTCAATTCTACAAGAACGTATTTGCTTTCATTACATTATTTTATAAAAGACAGATATTAGCATATAGCAACACAAACATAGAAAGAAATTAATCCTCCATACTAAGGGTGTAAGACAATAAATGATGCAATATTTCACAGCGCGATTACCATATCGATCCAAAAAATGTCCAAATCTATTCTTTTTTAAATGTGTTTAACAATTTTTCTTTTTTTAATTGCTATAACATACGCTAGGCAATGGACCCCCCGACTACATACTGTACCTTTAAAAAACTTTGATAAATCAAATAATAGACATTATAATATTGCTGTAAATTAAAAGCTTTATTAATTAAATAATAAACAACCTTTTCCACTTATTCTGTCTGAGTCACTTCCACCTTCTGCCAAAACAAAGCCTTTCCTCTATTATTTTAGTCTGTCGTTGTAGTACAATGGAATGCCCAGTAGGTGGCAGGCATGGCTGTTTGACACATGGCTTCTCAAACTTTTCAATGGGATTTTTCAAAACCACAGAAATTTGTTAAAAGTTGCAAACTAGAGTGGCCAAAAACAGACAGAAAAAGTGCTAAAAAGCATTCAAAGTGTCAATATTGCAAAATTGGTAGGAACAATTAGTTTAAATTGGAAAATAATGGGTACGACAAATGCAAATGTGGTTAAATTGGCAAAAAAATAAGCATGAAATATGATGAAAAGAGGTTAAAAGTGATAATAATGGGTCAACATATGCAACATTAAGTGTGAAAAGGGTTTAAATGTGGAAGAAAATGTCTAGAAAGTGGAGAAAAAATGTTCAGAAATTCATTTAAATGGAGAAGTAGTAGAAACTAGAGTAATGTAGCAAAAATTTTATTGAATGGAAAACTTAAGTTAGTTGTGATTTTCTGTATTTGAGTAGAATGTTGTGCTCACAGCTATAAGTTGCTGGATGGTGAGGAAGTCGCTGAGTGGAGCGTTACGTCTGTAACCCCAGGACCTGGAGTCAATGGTCATGCAGTTCTCCCACTTGTGTTTGAGCAGGTGTCCTGGCTGGTAGCGATCATTACACGTATAATACCCACCGTGTTTGCACATGGAGCCGAAACCCCAGCGGTCGTTTGTCACCACTGTGTCTCGGACTGGGCTGTAATGACATGAAGCAGCAGTGGGTGACTGGAGGTGTGTTCATGTGGATGGTGGCAGAGGGAAAGAAGCTGTTTTTGTGTCTGGACGTTCTGGTCCTGATGGACCGAAACCTCCTTCCAGAAGGGAGAGATTGAAACAGTTTATGACCGGGGTGGGAGGGGTCGGCCACAATCTTTATTTTATACATACATATATATATTATTTTTTTTAATTAATTATCAACTATGACATTTTATACAGCATTTTTTTTAAACTACATTTATATTTGAGGATAATTAATTGTTTATGGTGTTTTAATTTGAAAAAGAATTGTTTTTTTTATTACAAAAACATAATTTTCATTTTCATTGTTATTTATTAACTATTTAATTTTTATACAGCATTTTTTTAAACTACATTTATATTTGAGGAAGTAAAATTATGCAGTACAGTTGTTTGAGATTGCATATGGTGTTTTAATTTCAAAAATAGTATTATTTAAAAATTACAAAATTATAATTTTAATTTTCATTGTTATTTAATTGACTATTTAATTATTCCATTTTTATACTGTATTTTTTTAAATAGATTTATATTTGAGGAAGTTAAATTATAGAATATTTTTTTTGAGATTGTGTCTGATGTTTTAATTTTAATTTGAAAAAGAATAATATTTTTTCTTAAATTACAAAAATTAAATTTTCATTTTTACTGTTATTTAATTAAGTAATTACTTATTTAATCTTCATATTGTATTTTTTAACTACATGTATATTTGAGGAAGTGAAAGTATAGAATACAGTGGTATAAGATTGTGTATGGTGTTTTAATTTGAAAAAGACAACTTTTTTTTTTTTTTAATTGCAAAAATATGATTTTAAATAGTGATTTTTTTTTTCATCAATAACTAGACATTTCAGGCGACCCCATTTGAATTCCGGGCGACACCACGTGGGGTCACGACCCCGAGGTTGAAAAACACTGCATTATTGAGTTCAGGACTGGAGCCATAGAACGTCCTTTGGTTCTAATCTCACCTGTCATTGTAGAGCCAGGCTAAGAACCCAGTGCTGTTCCAGTACGTATCTGGAGCACTTCCATCACCATCAGACCACAGAACCTCCGGTTTATATCGGACTACGAGGTCATAGAGCTCAGGCAGAGTCTTAGTGGAGGTGAAGTAGTTGGTGCGGAAGGCATTGTGGGCATCCTGTTCATAAAGTGGGTTAAACCACTCAAACAGAGAGTGGTACAATCCAAGGCGTAGACTGCTATGAGCACGGAGCGCGTCTGTCATTTCTCCCACCAGGTCTCGCTTTGGTCCAATGTCCACTGAGTTCCAGTTCCAGGAGTTTTTGGAGCCCCAAAGTGTAAAACCTAAAAAAACCAAACAACAAAAAACAAATGGAGCATCACTGAAAACTGCTCAGGTGTAACAGGCAATAACAAAAAACACCTGTAGAAGCTAATTAATCATTCCTCACACACACTCTGGCTGGGATGTGGGACGTAGGTAAAACTTAGAACGACACCTTCTATAACCACACACATTTATTTTTGTTTATTTGTGAATGTATTTGTTATTATTAATAATGAAAATAATAATAATAATAATAACTAAGCAAGACCTGTATTTGCAAGACAAATACGTATTTGGCAATTTGAAAAAATTGCCAAATAGAATTGTTCATGTGAAAGACATCTTGTGTGTATTTTGTTGTTGAGTAATGTCCCTTTATGTTGTTCTTTTAAATTGAAAGTAATAGTGCAGGAAAAAGAGAATACTGTCCTTGACCTTAAATATGACCTTGTACCATTGAATAACAAAAGTGTTATTCAATGGTACCAGTCTGATCACTGTATCTCATTTTGTAGCCAAGTTATAGGGATTTTTTTTTGGCGACGTCATGAATTTTGACCCTTACTGATATTTTACTGGTAGGCTGTACAGCTTCGGTCAAATTAAATAAAATACTCCACTTGAGATGAGCCTTTCATAATTGTAAGCATCAAATTTGTACACTAAATATTCGTGGAGATATGGCACATTTTGACACGACCCTGACCTTGGCATTTTGGCTCCAAAAAAGGTCGACTGCACATCCTTGACATTGCCCCTATGAGATGACATACGTGCCAGTGCTGCATTAATAGCCTAGGAGGAATTCCATGACAAAGGAGTTGCGGAAGAAAAATAATAAGAACTCCTACGGTACCAATGTATTTGGCAATTTTCAGTTGCTAAATGCAATAACAATTAGAGTCATCAACATCCCCGCCAGATTGGTTGTCATTATAACTCACAACCTTTTCCTAAATGTTCTAAATCTAAGAACTTAGATGTATACATAAGAAAATATTATCACATCAGAATATAAAATTACTAACTATCTTAAACGGTTTCTAAGAAAAGCTGTCCCCTTTGAAAATCTCTTGATCAGAGTAAAAAATAAAACGAAAAAAGGGCAAGAACTCCGGAAAAAATATTTGCGCACTTCTCATTTTCGAACTCCATCAATGTATTGACACCTTGATGGACGTACGGATGGACGCACGGACGGACAGAGCTCAAACCTATATTTTTTTTTTCAAAAAATAGAAATAAAAATAAATAAATAAATCATTCCTCACACACCCTCGTGGTGTTTGGTGGTCAGGACGATGTACTTTGCTCCTGATGCCACAAAGATGTCCGTCCATTCTTTGGCATCGAAGAACTCAGCTGTAAATTGTGGAGCAAAGTCCTGATACTGAAACTCTGGAGGATAATTCCTTTGCATGAAGTCAACATACGGCTTTAGTTTTTTTCCTTGCCAATACCACCTGAAACACAAAACACACACCATACAGCAGGGATTCTCTAACTTTCTTTTTTGTTTATTGGCTTAAATACCCCCTTTCTCTCACTTTTGAATCCAAGCACCCCCTGTGTCCAACTACAACATGTTGCTCAGAATACTATGAAAAATCAATAGAACATAATGATGGAATTCATGAGTGATAACACACATTTTAAAGAATCTAATTTTGTAAATAAGTGGAATAAAACAGTATTTCGTGCCTGTTGAATTGATTTATTTTTTATAGTTTTCATCATTTCTGGTCATCTCCTGCCTGGTGTGGGACCAACACTGACTCTTATATTGTTCATATTCGTGTCAAGATCGTTTCCATCATCATCATTATTGTTATTGTTATGATTTTTAACTAAAAATAAAAATGATAAAACCCACATTTTAAATTCTTTATTTGTTAATCGTCCACTCTCTTTCTCTCGCAAGTACCCCATGTAGTGCCATTGCGTACCCCCATTTGAGAAACACTGCCATACAGGAACAGAAAGGGAATATAGTCGTGGTTGGAACTTAGAAGCCTCATCTATTAATTAATAAACTATTAATTAGTTTTATTGTTCAGTTTTACAAGAAAAGGAATACATTTTGTTTTTAAGATAACAAGATTACCTAGTTTCCAGTTTGTTATTATAAATGAACTTGTTCCTTTAAATTATTATTTTATTTTCATTGTTATTTTATGTTGTGATTTTTTTCTTTAATGTATTAAGTAATTCTATTACCATTTTCTTACAGTTGTTTTTGCTGATTGTTTTTTTTTTTAAAGATCAGACACGTTTTTGGTTTTCCCGTTTGTAAATTTATTTTCTACATATACATATATATATATTTGGCTGCAACCGGATAATTTTATATGAATTGACTATAACGATGGAGAGAGGCAAAATAAGAGAAAACACGATCCCAGATCTTTATGGACCTAAGAAATAGATATATGGCCGTGGCTACGGGTACGTTAAACGCAGAGCCGTATAGAGAGAGAGTTACAACAACTTTGTTCACTCCAATGGTTCGTTTTTTTTTTTTTTTTTTACAGCAATGGCGGCTCATGGAGCCTCACAATTGTTCCCGAAAGTGAACAGTTTACTATTGTAGCCGATGGAACTATAGCGGATTAGACGGTTTGTGATGCACTTTTGAACGATAAGATGTCATTATTATTATTACTACTATCAGCGTATCTAAACCCATTAACGTGTGCATTAAAGCATGTTAGTAGATTATCCCCCGCTAAACTAGTAAATTTGTATTTTTATATTCATTTTTTGTATTTTCGTTTTTTATTATATTATCATTATCATTTTTTTTCCCATTGTGAAATACACTGCTGTGGTTTTCATGTCCAAAAAAAAAGAAAATAAATTTAAAATTCTTCTTAGAAAATGAAGGAATCATTAGCAGATAAACAGCATTTACTTTCACACAGTTTCATCTACCCACATAGGCTACATATTTTCTTTTTTAAATCAATCAATAAGCTTTTCAATTGTGTTATTTGTTGGAAGAAATGCAAATGAAGACGCCGCACAGATTTTTTTTATTGTTCCTGATTTTTTTTAATTATTATTATTTTTAGATTACTCCTGCTGACTTTGGCTAACTATTTCTTTCTCCTCTCTAGTTCAGTTAGGAAGCCATACATTTTACCTCCTTGTATTAACATAATAAATATGTTTTGTGTCCAGTCTGGATGTGGTGTTTTTAATAACACCCCCGTTTTTTTTTATTTTTTATTTTTTTTTAAGAAAATTAAAGAAAATTCAAAGCAATACATCCTGTATACAATGCATATTAACACATTTTTAAACCAAATTAATGATGTCCTTAACTTTGTCAAAAAAGCAGGTAAGCTGTTTACACTAATTATTAATACGAATTTACGTTAGGAAAAAAAAATATTTAACGAATTACATAAACATTGTTTATATACACATGCATATGACGATGTACTGTATGAATATTCTCAATCAATGCAGTTAATGATGACAAATTATCGAAAATCCCAGTTATGTCACTAGGAATCAATGGATTCTAATGGCCCGCCACTAACTTCCGGGAACAAATTCAGGCTTACGTGAATCACGTGACGGTGAAGAATTTTGGACTTCCGTTGTCGCAACTCTCTCAATACAGATCTGGTTAAACGTATCCGTAGACCGCCCCTCATTGGCCAGTTTAGGTCACCTGATAAGTGCAGCACGTCACTTGAAGTTCCGCATAGCTCATATTTATGTTTAGCTACCCCGCAAACCCTTTTATTTTAGCACTAACCCTAACTGTAACTCAATCCCTAACCCTAAAATGTTTATTTTTGTCTGATATGCATTTTTAAAGGTTGAATTTGCCGTGTTAAATATGTTAAAATGAAAAAAAAAAAAAAAATGTCAAATGTGAAACGTAGCCATACCGGAAACGTTTCACGTACCTCCAGACACTTTCAAAAAAAAAAAAAAAAAAATTATATATATATATATATATATATATATATAGCTATAAATACATTAGCATAATCTAATTAAATCAAAGAAAATTCACCAAGCATTAGAAGCAAAACTATTTATTTTATACAGATGTTATTCCAGTTGACAACAACAGATCACTGTATTTTAATTTATTTCCAGAATAACTCACCAGAACCATTCGCTGCCAAAGCTGGGAACAGAAAACACCCCCCAGTGAATGAAGATGCCAAACTTCGCCTGGTCGTACCAGTCCGGCAGTGGACGGGAATCAATGGATTTCCAGTTCGGCTCGTATTTGGCTCTGCAGAGAATAAACATCCCCAATAGTATCACAAAGAGTAACGAACCTGGACCTAAACCTGCCATTTCACAGCTGTAAACCAGTCCACGTCAACGCAGAAACAGAAAGTGTAGATTTAACATCACATGATAATAAATAGTTCTTCTTCTTCTTTGAGTGTTTAACGGCGGATGCGGACAATACTAACGCACTACCGCCCCCTCCTGATACTTTGTGAACGATCAACTGCATGACTCACAAGCTTTAGTAAGAAATGTAAATACAAAACTACAAAAAAAAAAAAAACCTACTGAACTCAACTAAATTCTATTCATATATCCAGCGCTCTTAAGATACTCAGACAAATATTGTTTATATGTTCTCCACCCCGTTTCTTAAAAAAATGATTTCCCTATCAAAGGCCATGCATCTAATCAGAATGTGCTCTACCGTTTCCATTTCATGACAGACCTCACACTCTCCAGATTCATGCTTTCCCATCAACTGCAGCATTTCATTTAATCCTGAAGGTCCTATTTTTCTTCTTGTGAAAATTGCTTCTTCATATTCTGCATCCCAACCTGAGAACTCACACGATAAAAGACCCTCCCCTTAGTTCCCCCATCCCATTTATCCTGCATCATTTATTTGTTTTACATTTTTCTTAATTATCCTCTGATTTAGCAATTTTACATTTTATAGTTACTATGTTTGCTCTTAAGGCCTGTTTTACAAACTTATCTGCCTGCTCATTCCCACCTGGGCCCACATGAGCTGAGACCCAGATAAATCTAACCTAAGACCCCATCATTTGGATAGACTGAAGAATTTCACGTACAAGAACATACCTTTCACTTACATTACCTGATTTAAAATGTTCTGACGCTGACAGTGAATCTGTGCACTATGGAAGCCCGTTTCTGCCACTTAAAAAAAACAAAAAAAAAACACCAAGGAAAGTCATAATTATGAGAAGGAAAGTCATAATTTTGAGTTAAAAAGTCATAATTATGAGTTAGTAAGTCGTGATTATGAGAAAGAAAGTCAAAATTATGAGATAATTATTACAATTATGACTTTTTATCTCATAATTATGACTTTCTATCTCATAATTATGACTTTACCAACAAAAAATTATAACTTTGTTTCTCATAATTATGACTTTCCTTGGTGATTTTTTTTTTTTTTTTTTGGCGGAAACGGGCTTCCATAGTGCACACTACCACTGTGTGGCTTAATCTGGTCAACCCATTGCAATTCCATTATAATTGCTATCAGCTCCGCTCAGTACACTGATACATGATCAGTCACTCATGCAAAAAACTTTATAATCTGGGATAGAGGCACATTGCACTTATGTAGAAAAGCTCCGTAGACTCCGCTCTCCTGGGCACGTGCGACGCCAGAAACCAAGCACACAAATCTGCACATGCGCAGTTCTCTTTTCAAACCGGAAGTGGCGATTGTTTTGGTTGTGACCGTAGAGGAGTCCACATGGAGGGCTACGTAGACTGTCACTGTCACATCTCTGCGAAGGATTTTGACAAGGTTTGATCGCCTCTGATATATTTAATATTTATGTGTTTAGTTATTAGAGTGAAACATATTATTATTGTTTGTTAATCCACAGTAATGCTTGAACGATTAAATTCTACTTGACTGTCAGTCAAATATTTGTCTACTAGCAACTGGGGAATGAACAGGAGTGGATAGTTACCTGTGAGTTCATTAGCATTTTGTTTTAAATCTTTAATGCCATCTTAAACCTTTTTTTCCCCCTATTTTTCCAGGATGTAGATGAAGTTATTGAGAATTCCAAAAAAGGTAAAGTGATTTCATATATATTTAAAATACTGAAATTATTTATTAGTAACTCTGTGTACATTACAGCCACTTTATACTATGGTCAGAATTGTAATTTTATCGTGTGTATTTTTTGTATCTTTTTGTGCATTTTTTGTATAATTGTTGTTTTTTTGTTGCCATTGTAGTGTGATTCTGGAGTCATTTTGTGAGTTTTTGTATCTTTTTTGGCGTAGTTTTGTGCATTTCTGTTGTCATTTTGTGTATTATTTGTATAAATATTTAGTTTTGTGTATTTTGAGTCATTTTCATTTGGATGCCTTTTCTGCTTTTCCACTAAAATGTGCAGATACGTCTTCACAGAAATGTTGTCACTGTTTGTTGAAGGAACCAATATATTTTTTATTGGAATTTTGCACTGTAGTGGTTTCACTGGTAAGAAAGACCCTATTTTTGTTTACAGAAAGCACTATTGGAGATACTTATTAGTTTACATTGGTATGTTGACACTTATTTCCAGAAATGTTGCACTAAAATAGTGTCACTGTTCATAAGACACTTTTTCAATTTATTGTCTTTCAGAGATATAAAATAAAAATTGTATTTTTTCACTTAATATTTATTTTCTTATGTCATAGATTATCATAGATTGATTTCTGACCAATGTATCGATCATCGTCATCGTGAGCTTTGTATCGCGTCGTATCGTGAGGTACCCAGAGGTTCCCAAATAAGGTCAATGCACTTATTTTGAATTATTCTGTCCATATAGTGTAGTTTACCTCTGCTATGACTGTGGTGGAAATAAATGACTATTTTCCAATAAGAAAAAATGTGTTGAATAAATTCATGTGATTGTTTGTAGTGTCCTGTTAACATGGACAAACCACACAGACACTTTTAAACCTCTTTATTTGACCCACACACAAAAATCACATAAAACATGTATAAAGATCATTTTCAAAACTTGTAAACATTATTTAGGGTTGCTGTGGCTTGTCCTTGACTATAGGTAAAATATAATATTTTGATCTAAACAGTGCATCATAGGTCATTAGCACTAGTTATTTTGCATTGACCCATCATAATTCATGATAACATCCCAAATATAAAAGCAAAAGTATCTTCTTGAGCAAAAATATAAAACTTCATCATTACATGTCATGAAGGTTTATAATGTGTCATAGTGCAACTTTTAGAGTATCTATTCAGTGTCGCACTCACATCACAGATTCAAACAATGTTCAGACATTCAAACCAATGCACAGCGTGAGCTCTGGTACTTTCTTTCCCTTTAAGTGGCACCAGTCAGTCTGAGTGCCCAGGCCCACTGGCAAGGCATCTGGTTGAAGGACAGCTGGGGAATGAGAACCCGCAACCCACTGGGCTTCCCAGTCTCCCACTGCAGTGACCCATAACCAAGGAGTTCCACCTTAAAGAAAAACATGTTATTATCGTATTGTAAGTTTATTTTAAGTTCTACAAGCAGGTGTTCCCAAACTCAGTGTTTCTCAAATGGGGGTACATGTACCCCTAGGCGTACACAACGGCACCACAGGGGGTACTTGAGAGAAAGAGAGAGAGTGGAAAATGAACAAATAATGGTGTGAGATGACCGGAAATAATACAAACTATAGAAATAAATCTATTCAGGAGTCACTAAATCAGTTTTTTTCAAGCTTGGGGTCGGGACCCCATGTGGGGTCCACTGGAGTTTCTGAAAAATAAAATAGATTTTTTTTTTAATTTGGGAAACCAGATAGAAATCAGGAACTAAGGGAATTTAAATACAATAATTACCATATATGCTCTAAAGCAGTGGTTCCCAAACTGTTCACAGTGCTGTACCCCTTTATACATTTAACCTGAAGCCATGTACCCCCTACCACTGCACACTTAATAAACATAATAATGTAATGCAGTGTTTTTCAACCTTGGGATCATGACCCCATGAGGTCCCCTGAAATGTCCAGTAATTTATAATAATAATAATAAAATGTATTTTACAATTATTATTCTTTTTTCAATTTAAAACACCAACACCACGCACACAAAACAATCTTAAACAACTGTATTCTATTCTTTTACTTTCTTAAATATAAAGCTAGTGTAAATAAAATGCAGTATAATACATTGGAGCTGGCACATTTTGTTGCTTTGTAGCAACAACAAACATCAAAAGCTAATTCTAAAAAAAATGGGGTCACGACCCAAAAAAAGGTTGGGAACCACTGACGTAATGTCACATACAACGTAGTCCTATAGTGAAGTTTGTCTATGAATTTTACCTATCCTGTCAAAAAATGGTGTATAATAAACAGTATAATAATATGTAAGGAATGTAAATCGATAAGGCAATTTTTTTTTTGATGAGAGTGTTTCTCTGTCACAATGGGTAGTCTGACATCGGCTAATGTATCATTTGTGACAATGCATTATTATTCATTCTTCATGTGAATTTGCGGACCCCGGGGGTACCCGTACCCCACTTTGGGAACCAAGGCTCTAAAGAGTGATTTTTGCGAATTCTTTGCACTGATATTGTCTTTGAAACCAGTTTCTTTTTTTTTTCATTTTTTTTTAACAAAAAGGAATCATGACATCAAGAAAAGTGCTTTACCAGCACAAGTCACTGTTTTGAGGGTGACTTTATTAACCTCAACATTATAATCATTATTTGTTCTTCAGAATCAACTCTGGAAATAAATGCATTATTCCTAAATATATACATTTTAGTGATTTCACATATTTGACTCAAATCCACTACATTGTCCCTGTGCCGTGTAGACAAATACTTACATTTTCTCACACATTACATTTTTGGTTGTTGTGAATCTTTTGTCTTACCTGAGTCTTAGCTGGTGTACCCACTGGTTCACTCAGTGTTATCCATCCACTATTTGGCAGATCCAGTAAAATGGCAAACACAGCATTTTCCTGTGGTCTGAAAGTGTACCTGTGGGTTAAACAAAAATATCTGCTCAAAATATGCTGGCAACATTCAAAGAGGAGGTTTTTCCTCGACTAACAACTGCATTCCAGGTCAATTTTACAAAATTCTTGCTGCACAATACAAAACTGTCCATTAAAAAGAAAGAAATAACCTGTACAAATAAACTTTTCCTCAAAATTCAAAACCAAATCTGTGTATGAGGTGGACTGCATTATAGGATTTCCAAAAACAAATTCAACTTAACTTTAGAACACAAAAGGAAACTTCGTGGCTTGGATCAGACATAGGCAACTGGTGGCCCGGGGGCCACATGTGGCCAAATTTTTTGCAACCCCCCAAAGCAAATCCCCAAAATTTGTAATTCAAAAAGTTGGAAGGAATATGAAGCCCAATATAATACACAAAATAACTCAGGAAAGTACACAAACAATTCCCCAAATACACAAAAAACAGACAACAAAGACAGACACAACAACCACTTAAACAAAATGACTACAAAAATACACAAAACATACAGAATAGAACCAAAAACACACAAATTGTCAACAAAATTACACAAAATGACAACAAGACAGTCATCAACATCCCTGCCAGATTGGTTGTCATTATAACTCACAACATTTTCCTAAATGTCCTAAATCTAAGAAACTTAAATGTATACATAAGAAAATAGTATCACATCAGAATATGAAATTATTAACTATCTTAAACGGTTTCTAAGAAAAGCTGTCCCCTTTGAAGATACCTCAAACAGAGTAAAAGAAAACAGAACATGGGCAATAACTCCGGAAAAAATTATTGCGCCCTTCTCATTTTCGAACTCCATCAAGGTATTGATACCCTGAAGCCAAACACTGTTCCCTTTAACTGGGACGGGCGGACGGACGGAGCTCAAACTTTTATCCCCCTTCACACTTTCTGGCGGGGGAGGAAAAAACAGAAAGTGACCCCAAAACATGCACAAATTGACAACAAAAATGCAGAAAATTACAGAAAACACACTAAATCGAAACAAGAACACACAAAAAACTAACAAAAACAAACAAATGACCCTTAAAACACGTAAATAAAAACAAAAAAAAAAGATCAAAACCACAGGCAAGACAAAAACCCTTTTCCTCCTGTGTTAATGCTCTGATTGGTCTTTATTCTAAATGCTGACATGAATGTTGGTCATATGGCCCTTGGATCAGATACAATAACATTTTTGTGGCCCTCGCTGTGATAGTTGTTCATCCCATCCCTGACTTAGACTACAAGGCAAAGAGAGAAAGTGGACAGAAGGGTTTAGGTTCATAAACAAACACCCACCACATGTTTGGAAGCGTGCTGTCATTCTGAGCCCTCCATGCAGTCGTGTTGTAGATGGCCTCCCCGTTCACCTTCAGCCAGCTTCCCATCTGCCTCAGACGCTCC
The DNA here is from genome assembly GCF_900634775.1 of Gouania willdenowi. Lineage (NCBI taxonomy): Eukaryota > Metazoa > Chordata > Actinopteri > Blenniiformes > Gobiesocidae > Gouania > Gouania willdenowi. The sequence continues at coordinate 11,432,732 of NC_041065.1, forward strand.
TCAAAGATGGGAGTGATCCTCCCGTCATGTGTCGGGCCCACGTTCATCAGCAAATTTCCTCCACACGACACCGTCTCCACCAGCATCTGAAAACACACACAATGAAACAAGTGGGTTCATTTCAATTCTACAAGAACGTATTTGCTTTCATTACATTATTTTATAAAAGACAGATATTAGCATATAGCAACACAAACATAGAAAGAAATTAATCCTCCATACTAAGGGTGTAAGACAATAAATGATGCAATATTTCACAGCGTGATTACCATATCGATCCAAAAAATGTCCAAATCTATTCTTTTTTAAACGTGTTTAACAATTTTTCTTTTTTTAATTGCTATAACATACGCTAGGCAATGGACACCCCGACTACATACCTTTAAAAAACTTTGATAAATCAAATAATAGACATTATAATATTGCTGTAAATTAAAAGCTTTATTAATTAAATAATAAACAACCTTTTCCACTTATTCTGTCTGAGTCACTTCCACCTTCTGCCAAAACAAAGCCTTTCCTCTATTATTTTAGTCTGTCGTTGTAGTACAATGGAATGCCCAGTAGGTGGCAGGCATGGCTGTTTGACACATGGCTTCTCAAACTTTTCAATGGGATTTTTCAAAACCACAGAAATTTGTTAAAAGTTGCAAACTAGAGTGGCCAAAAACAGACAGAAAAAGTGCTAAAAAGCATTCAAAGTGTCAATATTGCAAAATTGGTAGGAACAATTAGTTTAAATTGGAAATTAATGGGTACGACAAATGCAAATGTGGTTAAATTGGCAAAAAAATAAGCATGAAAAATGATGAAAAGAGGTTAAAAGTGATAATAATGGGTCAACATATGCAACATTAAGTGTGAAAAGGGTTTAACACTAGAAGTCCCAGGGATTTCTATATCCCCCCAGAAGTCCCAGAGCAGGGTCAAATGAACTCTAGGACCAAACTGACTACTCTGATGGCTACAATTTGCATCTATTCATTTGTAAATGAATCACCTGAGAAATCAGCAGGGGGGAGAGCCTGACTCTAACAATGGAAGTCTGGAATGTTAGGGGGAAGTGCCCTGGAAGCTAAAGTCACAATACCCCGTTTATTAACTCGTTCTGCTTGATGCTGGGGGAGAACAAACACAGACTACAAACATTGAAAGAAACAGAGTCACCTCTTCCAACACACCTGATTCAAATGATTATCAGGCTTCTGCAGACCTGGATGATCATTGATCATTTGAATAAGGTGTGTTGAAAGAGGGAAACATCTAAAACATGCTGATTAGTGGCCCTCGAGGACCGGAATTGGACACCCCTGGAATAGCCTATTGTCATGCAGCCTTTTGTGCTGTGGGGAATAAATAGCTGGCTGCTTCCACCTGCTGACACGCCACACTTATTCTACTCAAAATGCAGAGAAGACTTACCACTCAAGAAGCGTTGGAATTGATCCTGAACAATGCAAACCCTTGTGACTCAGATGGAGAGGACATAAACCTTCAGCCAAATTCGGATTCGGACTCTGAGCTGTCTTCAGGTTAGATTTCCCAAACATCCTATTTTCATTTCCTGACTTTATTTTTATTTAAAACCAAACAAAAGAATAATTTGAATTTGTTCACATTGCAGATGACGAGACTGCTCCTCATCTGGAAAAGAGAGCTCGGTTGGAGAGTGAGCCAACAGAGACGGCGAAAGATGGCACAGTGTGGCATGAAGAACATGTGGGTACAATTCTCCGTTTCACTCCAATGGAACCGTACGCTGCAGATGGAGAGCCAACAGCAAAGGCCAGAAGAAGAATCAGGAGTCGCCTTCAGAGCTTCCTCTGTTTCATTACTGTTGGCATGCTCCGTCCCATTCAAGAATGGACTATTCAGCATGCACGGCAAACGGAGCAGACGGACTGGTTCATGATCCTCCATGAACTAATGGCATTTATTTCTGTTATTATTTTGAGGGGGGTGACCAAGGTTCCATCTCTGCGTGACAGCTGGTCAGCATGCCTGGGAAACCCACTTATCACTGGAATTATGTCACGAAACCGTTTCCAAGACATCATGCGTCACCTACGATTTGATGACATGTTTACGCGCAGTGAGCGAGTGCAGACAGATAAGTTTGCTGCAATTTCGGATGTGTGGGGATCGTTTGTTACCAACTGCATCACATCCTACAACCCTGGTCGACACATCACAATTGATGAACAGCTTTTCCCATCGAAGACTCGCTGCTGTTTCCTGCAGTACATTGCAACAAAACCCGACAAATTTGGCATAAAGTTTTGGGTGGCTTGTGATTTGAAAACAAAGTACATCTGCAATGTCCTCCCATATCTTGGAAAGGACCCCAGTCGTCCCAGTGAGGAGAGACTTTCTGAGAGTGTGGTGATGAAGCTGATGGAACCATTTATGGACAAAGGCAGGACTGTCACCACGGACAATTTCTTTACATCACTGACACTTGCACGACGACTGCTCAGCCGGAAAACCACCATCCTCGGGACAGTCAACAAGATTCGCCGGGAAATTCCTCAGTCAACTAGAAAGATGGACCGCAAGGAATTCACCACTCAGGTATGTTGTTGGTCTTTTTATTCCATCAACACCTCTGAGTGTGTCATTGTGTTTAAAACCGCTATAATAACAATTTCTTCTTTTTTAGGTGTTTTCCACCACTGGTGCCACGCTGACGGTGTATGCGCCCAAACGAAAAAAGACCGTCTACATTCTCAGCAGCATGCACAGCGTGGTTGAGACTGAGGAAACCATCAAAAGGAAGCCAAACACCATCACCCAATACAACACCACAAAGTGCGGAGTGGATGTGATGGACCAGATGGTGCGGGAGTACAGTGTGCGCACAGGAACACGGCGATGGCCAGTCGCCGTGTTCTACAACATGATCGACATGGCGGCACTCAATGCACATCTGCTTTATCAAGCATGCACCGGGGTGCAGGAGAGACGGGTGGACTTCCTGGTTCAGCTAGCAAGAGAGTTGGCTAACTCTCATGTGAGTGAAAAGAAGGCACTCAAAGAGCAACTGCGCCAACAACAACCGCCTACACCTGGCCCTGGGAAAAGGGCTAAGTGTCAGATCAACCATTGCTGCAAGAGCAATTGCGCAACTGTGCGATGTGTTCATTGCCACAAATACACATGTGGCAAATGTAGGAGAGAGATACCGTGGCAGTGCCAAGTATGTCATGAGTCTCAATAAGAGGATGAAGGAGATTCTTCTAAATATGTGCACAGTTGCTTTGTTATTATCATTATTTTTATTTATTTATTTTTTTTTTTTACACAAATAAAAACCATTGAAAACAAATCACAGTTGTTCTTTTGCACATTTCTCACACCACACTGTCATTAAAAATAAATAATTTTTGTGTTCTCTTTGGGTCAAATGACACCTCTCTGGGTTTTATAGGTAAAAAGTTCATTTGACACCTCTGTGGGACTTCTAGTGTTAAATGTGCCGAAAATGTCTAGAAAGTGGAGAAAAAATTTTCAGAAATTCATTTAAATGGAGAAGTAGCAGAAATTAGAGTAATGTAGCAAAAATTTTTATTGAATGGAAAACTTAAGCTAGTTGTGATTTTCTGTATTTGAGTAGAATGTTGTGCTCACAGCTATAAGTTGCTGGATGGTGAGGAAGTCGCTGAGTGGAGCGTTACGTCTGTAACCCCAGGACCTTGAGTCGATGGTCATGCAGTTCTCCCACTTGTGTTTGAGCAGGTGTCCTGGCTGGTAGCGATCATGACACGTATAATACCCACCGTGTTTGCACATGGAGCCCAAACCCCAGCGGTCGTTTGTCACCACTGTGTCTCGGACTGGGCTGTAATGACATGAAGCAGCAGGAGTGTTGAAACTCAGCCCCTGGAGGGCTGCAGTTCTGCATGTTGTACATGCCGTGCTCCTACACACTTTGATGTGCATTGACACATTATTGCAGTGGGTCCCAACCTTTTATTGGGTCGTGACCCCATTTTGATTTCACAAATTTCTGGCGACCCCAGAGACTTTCTTTTTTTAATTAGTTTTTGATCATGTTTGTGATATAGTGTTACGAATAACATTATAGTGATGAGACGCGCTAGCGCAAATATTTCTATACTAGATTTTTTTTTACTAGATTTACACTTGAGGAAGTGGAAGTATAGAATACAGTTGTTTGAGATTGTGTGTGGCATTTTAATCCTTTTTTTTTTTTTTTAAATTACAAAAATGTCATTTTCATTGTTATTTCAGTAACTAATTATTACATTTTTATGCTGTATTTTTAAATTCAATTTATAAGTGAGGAAGTGAAATTATAGAATACAGTTGTTTGAAATTGTTTATGGTGTTTTAATTTGAAAAAGAATATATATATCAAAATCAGAAATCAGAATCAGAAATGTTTTAATGGCCAAGTACAGTTTTTAGGACAGTGCAAGGAATTTGTGTTGGTAGTTGGTGCACAAAACAAAAAATAAAGAAAACAAAGAACAAAGAACAAAGAAACAACCTAGCAGCAATAATAATAATGATAAATATAAAGGATGAGGGATAAATGAGGGATAAATAAAGGATATATACTGTATATATATATATATATATATATATATATATATACACAGTGCAGCAGATAATGTCATCATGGAGGTGGTGATCGGGTGGTGGTGGTGGGGGGGGGGGTTCAGTGGGTGACTGGAGGTGTGTTCATGTGGATGGTGGCAGAGGGAAAGAAGCTGTTTTTGTGTCTGGAGGTTCTGGTCCTGATGGACCGAAACCTCCTTCCAGAAGGAAAAGATTGAAACAGTTTATGACCGGGGTGGGAGGGGTCGGCCACAATCTTTATTTTATACATATATATTTTAATTAATTATCAACTATGACATTTTATACAGCATTTTTTTTAAACTACATTTATATTTGAGGATAATTAATTGTTTATGGTGTTTGAATTTGAAAAAGAATTGTTTTTTTATTACAAAAACAATTTTCATTTTCATTGTTATTTATTAACTGTTTAATTTTTATACAGCATTTTTTAAACTACATTTATATTTGAGGAAGTAAAATTATACAGTACAGTTGTTTGAGATTGCATATGGTGTTTTAATTTCAAAAATAGTATTATTTAAAATTATAATTTTCATTGTTATTTAATTGACTATTTAATTATTCCATTTTTATACTGTATTTTTTTAAATAGATTTATATTTGAGGAAGTTAAATTATAGAATAATTTTTTTGAGATTGTGTCTGATGTTTTAATTTTAATTTGAAAAAGAATAATATTTTTTCTTAAATTACAAAAATTAAATTTTCATTTTTACTGTTATTTAATTAAGTAAAAACTTATTTAATCTTCATATTGTATTTTTTAACTACATGTATATTTGAGGAAGTGAAAGTATAGAATACAGTGGTATAAGATTGTGTATGGTGTTTTAATTTGAAAAAGACAACTTTTTTTTTTTTAATTGCAAAAATATGATTTTAAATAGTGATTTTTTTTTTCATCAATAACTAGACATTTCAGGCGACCCCATTTGAATTCCGGGCGACACCACGTGGGGTCACGACCCCGAGGTTGAAAAAACACTGCATTATTGAGTGCAGGACTGGAGCCATAGAACGTCCTTTGGTTCTAATCTCACCTGTCATTGTAGAGCCAGGCTAAGAACCCAGTGCTGTTCCAGTACGTATCTGGAGCATTTCCAACACCATCAGACCACAGAACCTCCGGTTTATATCGGACTACGAGCTCATAGAGCTCAGGCAGAGTCTTAGTGGAGGTGAAGTAGTTGGTGCGGAAGGCATTGTGGGCATCCTGTTCATAAAGTGGGTTAAACCACTCAAGCAGAGAGTGGTACAATCCAAGGCGTAGACTGCTATGAGCACGGAGCGCGTCTGTAATTTCTCCCACCAGGTCTCGCTTTGGTCCAATGTCCACTGAGTTCCAGTTCCAGGAGTTTTTGGAGCCCCAAAGTGTAAAACCTAAAAAAACCAAACAACAAAAAACAAATGGAGCATCACTGAAAACTGCTCAGGTGTAACAGGCAATAACAAAAAACACCTGTAGAAGCTAATTAATCATTCCTCACACACACTCTGGCTGGGATGTGGGACGTAGGTAAAACTTAGAACGACACCTTCTATAACCACACACATTTATTTTTGTTTATTTGTGAATGTATTTGTTATTATTAATAATGACAATAATAATAATAATAACTAGGCAAGACCTGTATTCGCAAGACAAATACGTATTTGGCAATTTGAAAAAATTGCCAAATAGAATTGTTCATGTGAAAGACATCTTGTGTGTATTTTGTTGTTGAGTAATGTCCCTTTATGTTGTTCTTTTAAATTGAAAGTAATAGTGCAGGAAAAAGAGAATACTGTCCTTGACCTTAAATATGACCTTGTACCATTGAATAACAAAAATGTTATTCAATGGTACCAGTCTCATCACTGTATCTCAATTTGTATCCAAGTTATAGGGATTTTTTTTGGCGACGTCATGAATTTTGACGCCTACTGATATTTTACTGGTAGGCTGTACAGCTTCGGTCAAATTAAATAAAATACTCCACTTGAGATGAGCCTTTCATAATTGTAAGCATCAAATTTGTACACTAAATATTCGTGGAGATATGGCACATTTTGACACGACCCTGACCTTGGCATTTTGGCTCCAAAAAAGGTCGACTGCACATCCTTGACATTCCCCCTATGAGATGACGTACGTGCCAGTGCTGCATTAATAGCCTAGGAGGAATTCCATGATAAAGGAGTTGCGGAAGAAAAATAATAAGAACTCCTACGGTACCAATGTATTTGGCAATTTTCAGTTGCTAAATGCAATAACAAGAAGAGTCATCAACATCCCTGCCAGATTGGTTGTCATTATAACTCACAACCTTTTCCTAAATGTTCTAAATCTAAGAACTTAGATGTATACATAAGAAAATATTATCACATCAGAATATAAAATTACTAACTATCTTAATTGGTTTCTAAGAAAAGCTGTCCCCTTTGAAAATCTCTTGATCAGAGTAAAAAATAAAACGAAAAAAGGGCAAGAACTCCGGAAAAAATATTTGAGCACTTCTCATTTTCGAACTCCATCAAGGTATTGACACCTTGATGGACGCACGGACGGACAGAGCTCAAACCTATATTTTTTTTCAAAAAAGAGAAATAAAAATAAATAAATAAATCATTCCTCACACACCCTCGTGGTGTTTGGTGGTCAGGACGATGTACTTTGCTCCTGATGCCACAAAGATGTCCGTCCATTCTTTAGCATCGAAGAACTCAGCCGTAAATTGTGGAGCAAAGTCCTGATACTGAAACTCTGGAGGATAATTCCTTTGCATGAAGTCAACATACGGCTTTGCTTTTTGTACTTTCCAATACCACCTGAAACACAAAACACACACCATACAGCAGGGATTCTCTAACTTTCTTTTTTGTTTATTGGCTTAAATACCCCCTTTCTCTCACTTTTGAATCCAAGCACCCCCTGTGTCCAACTACAACATGTTGCTCAGAATACTATGAAAAATCAACTATAGAACATAATGATGGAATTCATGAGTGATAACACACATTTTAAAGAATCTAATTTTGTAAATAAGTGGAATAAAACAGTATTTCGTGCCTGTTGAATGGATTTATTTTTTATAGTTTTCATCATTTCTGGTCATCTCCTGCCTGGTGTGGGACCAACACTGACTCTAATATTGTTCATATTCGTGTCAAGATCGTTTCCATCATCATCATTATTGCTATTGTTATGATTTTTAACTAAAAATAAAAATGATAAACCCCACATTTTAAATTCTTTATTTGTTAATCGTCCACTCTCTTTCTCTCGCAAGTACCCCATGTAGTGCCATTGCGTACCCCCATTTGAGAAACACTGCCATACAGGAACAGAAAGGGAATATAGTCGTGGTTGGAACTTAGAAGCCTCATCTATTAATTAATAAACTATTAATTAGTTTTATTGTTCAGTTTTACAAGAAAAGGAATACATTTTGTTTTTAAGATAACAAGATTACCTAGTTTCCAGTTTGTTATTGTAAATTAACTTGTTCCTTTAAATTATTATTTTATTTTCATTGTTATTTTATGTTGTGATTTTTTTCTTTAATGTATTAAGTAATTCTATTACCATTTTCTTACAGTTGTTTTTTCTGATTGTTTTTTTTTTTAAGATCAGACCCGTTTTTGGTTTTCCCGTTTGTAAATTTATTTTCTACATATACATATATATATATTTGGCTGCAACTGGATAATTTTATATGAATTGACCATAACGATGGAGAGAGGCAAAATAAGAGAAAACACGATCCCAGATCTTTATGGACCTAAGAAATAGATATATGGCCGTGGCTACGGGTACGTTAAACGCAGAGCCGTATAGAGAGAGAGTTGCAACAACTTTGTTCACTCCAATGGTTCGTTTTTTTTTTTTTTTTTTACAGCAATGGCGGCTCATGGAGCCTCACAATTGTTCCCGAAAGTGAACAGTTTACTATTGTAGCCGATGGAACTATAGCGGATTAGACGGTTTGTGATGCACTTTTGAACGATAAGATGTCATTATTATTATTACTACTATCAGTGTATCTAAACCCATTAACGTGTGCATTAAGGCATGTTAGTAGATTATCCCCCGCTAAACTAGTAAATTTGTATTTTTATATTCATTTTTTGTATTTTCATTTTTTATTATATTATCATTATCATTTTTTTCCCATTGTGAAATACACTGCTGTGGTTTTCATGTCCAAAAAAAAGAAAATAAATTCGAAATTCTTCTTAGAAAATGAAGGAATCGGGGCTGTGTGTAGCTCAGTGGTTTGAGCGCCCGCCCCATGTACGGAGGCTGTAGTTCCTCACCTGCAGCGGGTCCAGGTTCGATTCCCGGCCTGGGACCCTTTCCTGCGTGTCATTCCCTGCTCTCTCTTACCCCCTTCCTGTCAAGCAACTGTCATATAAAGGCCACTAGAGCCAAAAAAAATCCTTTAAAAAAAAAAAGAAAATGAAGGAATCAATAGCAGATAAACAGCATTTACTTCACACAGTTTCATCTACCCACATAGGCTTCATATTTTCTTTTTTAAAATCAACCAATAAGCTTTTCAATTGTGTTATTTGTGGGAAAAAAATGCAAATGAAGTGCAAATGAAGACGCCGCACAGATTTTTTTTATTGTTCCTGATTTTTTTTAATTATTATTATTTTTAGATTACTCCTGCTGACTTTGGCTAACTATTTCTTTCTCCTCTCTAGTTCAGTTAGGAAGCCATACATTTTACCTCCTTGTATGAACATAATAAATATGTTTTGTGTCCAGTCTGGATGTGGTGTTTTTAATAACACCCCCGTTTTTTTTTTTTTGTTAAGAAAATTAAAGAAAATTCAAAGCAATACATCCTGTATACAATGCATATTAACACATTTTTAAACCAAGTTAATGATGTCCTTAACTTTGTCAAAAAAGCAGGTAAGCTGTTTACACTAATTATTAATACGAATTTACGTTAGGAAAAAAAAATATTTAACGAATTACATAAACATTGTTTATATACACATGCATATGACGATGTACTGTATGAATATTCTCAATCAATGCAGTTAATGATGACAAATTATCGAAAATCCCAGTTATGTCACTAGGAATCAATGGATTCTAATGGCCCGCCACTAACTTCCGGGAACAAATTCAGGCTTACGTGAATCACGTGACGGTGAAGAATTTTGGACTTCCGTTGTCGCAACTCTCTCAATACAGATCTGGTTAAACGTATCCGTAGACCGCCCCTCATTGGCCAGTTTAGGTCACCTGATAAGTGCAGTACGTCACTTAAAGTTCCGCATAGCTCATATTTATGTTTAGCTACCCCGCAAACCCTTTTATTTTAGCACTAACCCTAACTGTAACTCAATCCCTAACCCTAAAATGTTTATTTTTGTCTGATATGTATTTTTAAAGGTTGAATTTGCCGTGTTAAATATGTTAAAATGAAAAAAAAAAAAAAGTCAAATGTGAAACGTAGCCATACCGGAAACGTTTCACGTACCTCCAGACACTTTCAAAAAAAAAATATATATATATATATATATATATAGCTATAAATACATTAGCATAATCTAATTAAATCAAAGAAAATTCACCAAGCATTAGAAGCAAAACTATTTATTTTATACAGATGTTATTCCAGTTGACAACAACAGATCACTGTATTTTAACTTATTTCCAGAATAACTCACCAGAACCATTCGCTGCCAAAGCTGGGAACAGAAAACACCCCCCAGTGAATGAAGATCCCAAACTTCGCCTGGTCGTACCAGTCCGGCAGTGGACGGGAATCAATGGATTTCCAGTTCGGCTCGTATTTGGCTCTGCAGAGAATAAACATCCCCAATAGTATCACAAAGAGTGACAAACCTGGACCTAAACCTGCCATTTCACAGCTGTAAACCAGTCCACGTCAGCGCAGAAACAGAAAGTGTAGATTTAACATCACATGATAATAAAAATAGTTCTTCTTCTTCTTTGAGTGTTTAACGGCGGATGCGGACAATACTAACGCACTACCGCCCCCTCCTGATACTTTGTGAACGATCAACTGCATGACTCACAAGCTTTAGTAAGAAATGTAAATACAAACTACAAAAAAAAAAAACCTACTGAACTCAACTAAATTCTATTCATATATCCAGCGCTCTTAAGATACTCAGACAAATATTGTTTATATGTTCTCCACCCCGTTTCTTAAAAAAATGATTTCCCTATCAAAGGCCATGCATCTAATCAGAATGTGCTCTACCGTTTCCATTTCATGACAGACCTCACACTCTCCAGATTCATGCTTTCCCATCAACTGCAGCATTTCATTTAATCCTGAAGGTCCTATTTTTGTTCTTGTGAAAATTGCTTCTTCATATTCTGCATCCCAACCTGAGAACTCACACGATAAAAGACCCTCCCCTTAGCTCCCCCATCCCATTTATCCTGCATCATTTATTTGTTTTACTTTTTTCTTAATTATCCTCTGATTTAGCAATTTTACATTTTATAGTTACTATGTTTGCTCTTAAGGCCTGTTTTGCAAACTTATCTGCCTGCTTATTCCCACCTGGGCCCACATGAGCTGAGACCCAGATAAATCTAACCTAAGACCCCATAATTTGGATAGACTGAAGAATTTCACGTACAAGAACATACCTTTCACTTATATTACCTGATTTAAAATGTTCTGACGCTGACAGTGAATCTTTGCACTATGGAAGCCCGTTTCTGCCACTAAAAAAAAAAAAACACCAAGGAAAGTCATAATTATGAGAAAGAAAGTCATAATTTTGAGTTAAAAAGTCATAATTATGAGTTAGTAAGTCGTGATTAAGAGAAAGTCAAAAATATGAGATAATTATTACAATTATGACTTTTTATCTCATAATTATGACTTTCTATCTCATAATTATGACTTTACCAACAAAAAATTATAACTTTGTTTCTCATAATTATGACTTTCCTTGGTGATTTTTTTTTTTGGCAGAAACGGGCTTCCATAGTGCACACTACCACTGTGTGGCTTAATCTGGTCAACCCATTGCAATTCCATTATAATTGCTATCAGCTCCACTCAGTACACTGATACATGATCAGTCACTCATGCAAAAAACTTTATAATCTGGGATAGAGGCACATTGCACTTATGTAGAAAAGCTCCGTAAACGTAGCTATAGTTAACGTACCTCCAAACACTTTCTTTATTATCTCAATATTCTCTTCCTCCATTCTCTCATACTACTGTTGCTGCTTCTGTGGGCGAGACGATGCTTTACCGTCAGCGTGACTCATCACATGATTAAGACTGACATCGACAGGAAAAAATTAGAAACACGCGAACCATTTTAAAATGAACAAAAGGTTGAAGCCGATGTGCGACTTCCTTAAGAGTGCGTTGGATTTGCTCATGTTGCCGCTCTGAGGGAAATGAACCAGGCGAGATGAGATGACTCCGCTCTCCTGGGCACGTCCGACGCCAGAAACCAAGCATACAAATCTGCACATGCGCAGTTCTCTTTTCAAACCGGAAGTGGCGATTGTTTTGGTTGTGACCGTAGAGGAGTCCACATGGAGGGTTACGTAGACTGTCACTGTCACATCTCTGCGAAGGATTTTGACAAGGTTTGATCGCCTCTGATATATTTAATATTTATGTGTTTAGTTATTAGAGTGAAACATATTATTATTGTTTGTTAATCCACAGTAATGCTTGAACGATTAAATTCTACATGACTGTCAGTCAAATATTTGTCTACTAGCAACTGGGGAATGAACAGGAGTGGATAGTTACCTGTGAGTTCATTAGCATTTTGTTTTAAATCTTTAATGCCATCTTAAACCTTTTTTTTCCCCCTATTTTTCCAGGATGTAGATGAAGTTATTGAAAATTCCAAAAAGGTAAAGTGCTTTCATATATATTTAAGTATTTAAAATACTGAAATTATTTATTAGTAACTCTGTGTACATTACGGCCACTTTATACTATGGTCAGAATTGTAATTTTATCGTGTGTATTTTTTGTATCTTTTTGTTTTCTTGTTGTGCATTTTTTGTATAATTGTTTTTTTTTTGTTGCCATTGTAGTGTGATTCTGGAGTCATTTTGTGTATTTTTGTATCTTTTTTTGCGTAGTTTTGTGCATTTATGTTGTCATTTTGTGTATTATTTGTATAAATATTTAGTTTTGTGTATTTTGAGTCATTTTCATTTGGATGCCCTTGACAAAGTTTCAGGTCGAACAGACATCGCTCCACAAACACACACGCATACTGAACTTTCTTGCTTTTATAGGTCGATATATTAATTCAACTTTTTTCAGATGAAGTAAATAAGGAATCCAAAATCATGATAACCGTTGCAATCGAATCACAACACTTTCATACTCGCAATATGAATCGAATTGGCACCCAAGTATCGTGATAAAAGCATATTGTCACAACTATCTGAGGGGTATAAGCTTTAATCACTAATTTGGGGGTAAAAACCCTCTTAATTCCCAGTTTGGTTAAAATCAGTTGAAACTTATTGGAAAGAGAGAGGCAGGTCAGTAAGTGTAAGCACGAAAAACAAAGAGAAATTAAAGATATTTTATCATCAAATGTGAAAATAAAACCTGTAGCTATAATACATTAGTAAAGAAGACAGGTGAGATTGATATTTGGTGTTCATTTCAGTAGTGTTTTATTTTCTAACAAAAACTCTCTCCAGATGTAAAACACCTCTTTTATTCTGTGCCTTTAAATCCACTATCCTCTTCCTAAATGTGGATCCCAGGAACCTGAACAGACCCTCTGCACATTTACTTCAATAGTAGTCAGAGGAGAGAGACTCTAGTTTTTATCTGAACTCTAAAAAACATCTCAAAGTCTATTAAAAGGTTGTTTTTTTCTGATATTGTTCAGGCTGGTCTGTTAGCAGTGCTAGCTGTAGCTGAGCATGTGGGAGAATTTGAGAAGATTGTTCTGTTGTCAAAAAGGTAACTGACACTTTGCACAATGAAGAGATCTTTCTATTGTCACCATGCCTCTGATTTATTGATCCTTTCAAATGTTTCCCACCAGGTATCCAGGGTTTATTTTCCCCTGTTTAGGAGTCCATCCTGTTCAGGAAGTCTCCCCAGGACAACAGAGAGGTGCTTCTCTTAAGGTTTGATATTTTTTTAAATACATATTTTATTATTTAATTTTAACTGAAAATGAGTAGAAGCAGCACGACAACGTGTATGATTTGTTTATTATTTTTTAACCCTGACAAAATAACAAGCTCTCAAATCACATTACTCATATTTTCCTTTTTTAATATGGTTGTGTTGAGCAGTGAATAAAGTATGGTTGTTTGTCCACTAGATGGCGATAAAACATGAAATTACAGAGAATGTAGACTGGATTAACTATTATAGCTACGGTCGTTCAAATAAATCATATATGTGCACAGAAATCCACTTTAAAATCGTAATGTACCATTTATGATTGTGTTATACGTTTTGTGTCGTGTTTTCTTAAATTAAAACTCTGTTTTTGTAGCTGTTCATGCCCTCGCTTTCCATTGGTCTAGAAAGGTCCCGTGTGCACGTGAACGCTCACAGAATTGATCTAAAATGTGGTTTAGTTTTAGTTTTCACGAGAAACGAAAGAAAACAAAACGTGTACGTTAACCATTGGTGTGAGCGGGGTGTTTTGACTCTGATGGTGATCGTGTTGAATGTAACTCATGAGTGTAAAGGATGTTGTCGGGAAAGACTTCCACTGTTCCTAGCATGTGCTGGTATCGCTTCTCGGCCTTTTGGCTAAGATCAAGTGTAGTATCTGTTCTTATCAGTTTAATATCTGATACGTCCTCTATCCGGGGACCATATATTAAATTGATTTTTGGAACTGGGAGATGGAATAGGGGCTTGCTCCGTCCACTCCACGCATCGACCTGGTATTGCAGTACCTCCAGGAACGGTGCACCCCCTGAAAATGTCAAATAAATGTTGTAATTTCTTGTTGTAACTTATTAAATGTTATTGAGTGATTTGAGGGGGAAAAAAGTGTGTATGAAAGAATGTATACATTTAAAAAGTATAGTAGTTAGTCCTGCTGGTTTCAACCAGTCACGTGACCCCTAGCATTTTGTCGGAATACATCCGTCAGCGTCACATCGTGTCGTCGCACTTATTAGCATCAGAAAAAGAGTTATAGAAGAGGAAGATAAATTAGGATTCATAGATACAATCCTAATCATACAAGGGCATAATGTGTATTTAGATATTGATTAATAAAATGCATGCAAGTTCCTGCATTCTGGTGTTTTTTTTTTTTTTTTAGTTTCATGAACAAGTAAAAAACGTAATAAAAACGTTGGTACATTGATCTTACTGAACTCAGTCACACTTCTGTCACAACGGTGCATCGTGAATAAACTATTCTTTACTTTTTATTTCATGTTGCAACAAAT
The DNA here is from genome assembly GCF_900634775.1 of Gouania willdenowi. Lineage (NCBI taxonomy): Eukaryota > Metazoa > Chordata > Actinopteri > Blenniiformes > Gobiesocidae > Gouania > Gouania willdenowi. The sequence goes on from NC_041065.1 coordinate 11,447,751, forward strand.
AAATCACAGGGTCCATACAGGCAGAAGTAAGTCATATTTAGTGCTTTTTAATGCCATTTAATTTTTAATGTCCACATACTATATTTGAATGCCACAAATGCAGAAAAAAAAATCATAGCGTTTTTCAACATATTTCATTTAAGATTTCCAAAACATTTCATCAAAGGAAAGAGAATTGGAGAAAACGAAAGTTTCAGCATTTCATCCAAAAAATGTAGCTGAATATGTTTTAGACCATAATTATGGTATTTTTTCAATTACCTTATACAGTAAAACTTGTTGAGCAATGTTATATTTCCCAATACATTCAGATTTAATGCCAGTTTGAATCCAATTTAATGGTTTTTATTAACAATTAAGGTCTAAATTGCCGCTTGAGAGTATGTTATCATCTCTACTGTAAACGGTCCGTTTGTGGACATTTTTGTGCATTGCATTGTGGGATGTGAAGTTGTGGGGATGAGTTAAAATAAATGTTTTTACTTCCTTCTGATATCACTGGGAATCCCGGGAACAAATTAAAATCACGGTAAGACTTAAGTAAAAAAAACAAACTTCTATGCACCCGTTTACCTGACTCCATATCCCACAATGCAAGGCGTGGAAATGTCAACAAAGTGGGTTTCTATGGCTGAGATGAAAAACAAACTTTCAAGCGGTAATTTCAACCTTTTTGGAGTAAATGTTGTTTGATTTATTGATCTATTTATAAAGCAAGGAAGCTTTGTCTGTCTGTGTGTTCTTTAATTATCTCTGTCGATCAGGCTCAGATTGAGATTAAGATTTTTCTCTCTTGTTTTATTGAATCTGTATTAACCGATTTGTTTTTCTGCTAATATGGCTTAAGAAAATATATTATTTAATTATTTTGTGTAACAAAAATTGGTGCATAGTTTAGTCAAGAGCTGCTGTAATAATTCAGGAGTGACTCTAAGAGTTCAGTTTTCTTTTCGTAATGCGAAAATGCAGAACAAAATGGGCTCCGTAACTCTTTTTTTTTTTTTCTTGCTCAAGTTTGCTTTGTGAACGCAGATGTGTGAAGTTTCAGTCATTTGTGTTGTTGTTTTCTTTTGCTGCTAAGGAAGACAAAGCACATTTAGTTGTAGCCATCATTTAATTTACACAAACTCATTTTGTACAGGTTTAAATACATTTGGAGTTTTGTTGTTCTCCATTTACGCTCAGCTCTTCTACAATCAGTTTGTAAACCAGTTAAATTTGCGCCTTTAAGACAATAAAGATATCCTTGATCCTTGAATCTTTTGAGATATGATCAATAAGTGTTAATAACAGAGTAGACTATGTGAACAATAAACAACAACACACAAAAAATGGAAGTAATTGAAACTGAAAACATGTTACGTTGTCACTGCAGGATCTTGAAGACGCTCTGCCTGTCATAGAGGAATACAAAGATCAACTTGTTGGTATTGGGGAGGTAATCACTTACCTTTTAAAATGTCTTTGTCATGTATTTTCAATATATTTCAAATCAAATAATTTTCTTTGCTAGGTTGGCTTGGATTTTACACCCAGATTTGTCAGCAATGAGACGGATAAAGACGATCAAAGGCAGGTCCTGATTCGTCAAATCGTGTTAGCCAAGACACTGGATCTCCCCCTGTGAGTCTGACAGCAGGTGATATTTGAAATCAATAGGTTGATGAGTTAAGAAGGAAACTCCCTCTGCCTCTTTTTTGCCTCAATAGGCAGAAAACACTAGTGGCAAGAACGCCTCTGTGACCAATGTTAGATCACCATTACTTTCAGATTGTTTGAGAGGGAGAACCACTCAAAGTAAATATAAAGTAAGAAAGTTGGGTTTTTTTAATCAGTAATTTCTTATTAGTCTTGTCTTCCATCAAAGAAAATTAAAACTAAAGCAATAACACATCGCAAATGATCTACCTTAGACAGAGGAGGTGAATTCATGTACCCTTCGTTCTTTGGTTATTCTGTTTTAAAACCAAATCAACATAACAAATAAACAGTGTGGTTATTTTGTTTTACTGATTTAAAACCAAAACAGAAATACAGGAAAACCAGATAAGCAGCATTTTTCATTTTTTTTTTTTTTTTTTTTAATTTTTTTCACTTTTTCTGTTTAGGTCCACTGCACCCCTCTCCCCAGGTCCTGGACCATGTTTCCACACACAATAAGACTGTTAAGGATTTATTTCAGCAGTTTTCTGGTCCTGCTCCTGATTTCATGCAGTGCGTGGATGTTTTAGCTTGTGAAAAAGCTGCTCACGTTTATGTTTTTTTTTTTTTTTTTTTGCGGTGTTACGGTCCATATAGTATCCAAACAAAAAGGTGACTGTGAGGCTAGTGTGATGAACAATAGATGTTATAACGTCTACCATTTGACAGTTTTGCATAAACAATGACAGCTTTTTTGAGGGCAGTAAAAATGTTTATTTTACACGTTATAAATACCGCTAACAGCAGCCGTCAACACACGGAAGTTGATCACAAGAAACAAGGAGCACCAGTAGAGAGCGCTGCTCAATTAATCGAAATTTACAATCAAGAAAAAACAATTGTAAAAAAAAGTTTTTTGTTAACATGTTTTATTCGCTAAATAAAACAAACCCACTTTTTTGGACATAATAATAATAAAGCTTGGCACACACATGTTATTAATACTAACTTTGAGGTGTTTAATCCACGCACATGCAAGCTCCTCCCCTCCGCCCCGCCTCTCTCAAAGCCAAAGCTAGCCTGCAGGTCAACACGAGGAAAGTTGTTGCCCGTGGTTTTGAAACATGGCAGGAGAAACAAGCACTTGGTAAACAAGCATGGCAAGTCAAATTATATGGGAACACTTTGGGTTTGATGATGAAGACCTAGAGCAAAGACACATCAAGCGCAAGAAGTGTTTTGTTTTGTGCAAAAGTGAAGATACTTGATTTTAGTGTTTGAAGGATTTTATTTATGTTTGAAGAATATATTTTATGGGTTTTTTGTACAAAAAATTAACAACTTTTTGATCGACAAATAATTGTTTGAATAATCGTGATTTCAGTTATGACTAGAATAATCGCGATTATTATTTTTTCTATAATCGACCAGCCCTACGAGTAGATTCATTACACCACCTCTGGTTCCACATATCATATGCATGTTTTACACAACATCCATTATTTGGTTTTGATTGATTTATGTATTAATAACATTTCAATTCACCAGTAATGTGACTTTAGCGTTGTTTCTTTTCATGTCCAGACTGGGAGCAAAAGTCCGCCCAGTCACCAGTTTATCTGGATACTATTTGGACTGTAACACTGTTCGGACTTCCAGCATCAATAACTCTTTAAAGAAACGTCATCGACACACAAGTTACGCCTCTGCCATCAGTGTGAGGTGGACAACATGCTACAAGATCATTTTTTATAAAACACAGCAGAGTAAAAGTCCCTCTGTGTGGTGAGATTAAAACACGCCCTTGTTCTAGTTTCCTTTAAAGATCCAAATATCACACAAACAGAGCCAGATTTAATTTTGAAACAGAACAATGCTGCTTGTTTGGTTTTTCCATTTTCCTGCTTCTAGTTTTAAATTGATAAAACAAAACAAAAAATAATCAGTTTTTTCTGCTTTTTTAATTTGGTTTTGAAACAAAATAACCAAAGAACGCAGGGTACACGGATTGAGGTGTCTTCCTGTGTGGTTATGACACTGTTATTTGTTAGGAAATAGAATATCTACTGTAGCCTAAGTGTATTTGTAACAAAAATATTAGTCTGCACATTAAATCTGAAAAAATAAATGTAATTTTTAAAGCTTCCAAATTGAGGGGTTTCAAAGTCTTTAGCACAGCTACATCAACACTTTTGTACAAACCACTGAAAAAGACACCAGTACATTTCTTCAGAGATAAAATCTGCTGGATTGCATAACTAACGTCAAAGCTATAGCTAACTGGATTGTGAAAGCGCTGCACATGAGCATCGATCAAAGCTTTCATTGGTGACGGTTTAGACCTCATGTGTCAAACTCAAGGACCGGGGTAAAAATCCGGCCCACTCGAGAAAGTAAAACATGTTAGAAAAAACATGAAACATTTTGTAAATGACCAATTTATTCAGTTGTAGATATCTCAACCCCTCAAAATAAAAAAAAATTAAAAATCAATTAAAATCCACAATATTTGCAGAGCTCAGTTTTTCAGTTTTTAAAGCTGCAGTTTGTAGAATCCTCTCTCCGCTCCATTTCAAAACCGAAACTTAGCCTCAATAGAGCCTAGTAACAAATGTATGGACTTTATCTTAGTGTTAGTGTGTTAGTGGAGATTTTTCTGGTGTTTTAGAGACTCTGACATGAATGCACGTATCACTGTAGTTACTGTCCTGAGCAGCGGCTGCTGTTGTCGGCTTGTACCCGTCAGAGAGCTCACAGTCGGCTGTGATCTAGGCTGCATGTCGCTCAGGGCAGACTGACAACCATCACTCCGCATCCAGACTGTAAAATTGATTCACCTTAAATAAGCTTCTCTTACGTGTACACGCGATTTATCCTGTCTGTTCTCACTCTCCCTCTGACACCTGCGTAGTCACGGGGATCCGCGAGTACGCGAAACGATTCGTTCCTCCTCGGTATGTTTGTGCCTTTAGACTGTTGCTTCTCCACCTCGGTCTGCCTTTTTTCGCTAGATTTGCTGTGTAACTGTTGTGTCTAACGTTGAGCAGCCAATAGTAACGCCCAAAACAACCAATAGAGCACACGTTTGTAGAAAGATCTCTGATTGGCTGACATCCAGCGTCACGCTCCTGGATTTATAAATGTCATTTACAGTGCCAGGAGAAGGAGAAGAGATTCATGTCCACTCAGAACACTTTGGATTACAATATGCTCAAAGGTGATTATGGATTTTTTACCAAATAATGCCAAAGAAAAACTTACATACTGCACCTTTAAATTTGATCTCAAATTATTCCACAAAATTTCCCCAAATTCCCAAAATCAGGGAAATAAATGAAGTTCCTGTAGGAACTGATATACTCACATACTTTATCATTTATGTATCATATATACGTGGAAGTGCAAACCAGGCCACATTAATGTTGAGTTTGCTCTTTTTCCCACTTAAGGTCAAACTGGTCTGTATTTGGCCCCTGAACTAAAATGAGTTTGACACTCCTGTGTTAGACGGTTTCCTGTAGTCGATTTCTGTGATTTAAGACAATGATTGAACATTTTTACATTAGGCATAGTCCCCACGGTCATGAAATTCCTGGAAAAGTTATGGAATTTTAAATAATTTAACTGCTTTGGAAAAGTTTGAAATCCTACACAGTCCCTTAACCCTAATTAAAATGTAATATTATAAACTTATAATTAAACATGGTAGCACTTAGTTGTTTAATGTAGTATTCAATAGCTGATGCATCGTTATTTAAAAAATATTGTAAAATGGGTGTCAAAGGCATTGTACGATGCTGTATGATCGATAAGTGATGGAAACAACTTGCATTCCCTGTGTTACATCTTTGCTACTAACCGTGGCACACTGTCACACCTCTGTTACACTAGTACACTGGAAAGGCACGCTCATTTTTGCGTTTTAATGGTCTTGAATAGATCTTAGCGGGTCAGAACTAAATCATGGAAATTTGATAAAAGATTTTGGAAAATTCCTGGAAAAGTCTTGAAAAATCATTGTGAAAAAAAGTGTGGGAACCCTGATTAAGTTTTTGTCTTTTTTTTTTTTTTATATCTCAAGGAATGTTCACTCAAGGTCTGCAGGAAGGCCCACCATCCACCTCCTGAAGGAACAAGGTCAGCTAAATTTACTCTGCATGATGTTGTCACTTGTTTAGCGATGCGTGCAAGAAGTCAAATTCACGCCGATGTCTTTAGGTGTTGAAAAAGCCCTGCTTCATGCATTTGACGGGAAACCGTCTGTTGCCATGGAGGGCGTTAAGGCCGGGTATTTGTTTTCCATTCCTCCATCCATAATCCGCAGCGAGCAGGTATGGACGAGCCTTCTTCTTCTGTCATATCTGTGAGTGTAAACTAGAGGTCGACCAATATGGGATTTTCAAAGGCCGATGCCGATACTGATTTTAAAAAAAAATGATAATAATCAGGCGATTTTGGAAGCTGATATTTGAGGCTGATATACTTCTTTTTTTAAAGCACATTGATTATGAAGGATAATTGAAACACTCATAGGACATAAATGTATATAGACCCGTACACAACCAAGTAAAACAAAAAGTACAGGACAGGTAAGTAGCAGTAAAGCACGACAACAATGTACAATATACAATGTGCAAGTAGTCGGTTTAAACTAAAAACCTGTTTTAGGTAGAACCACTCACTCCTTCCCTCTGTTCACAGCCACCACCATTACACCTAAGCTTCACACGTGTCACCATATGCACAACTACAACATCTCACTCTCACTTTAAAATAATTAACTCTTCCCCACCCTTTCCATTTCCTACCTTTAGTCTCTCCTCCCTGTTCCCTTCCCCCCTCACTTAGGTGTAACACTGCCTCTCTATTTTTATATCCTCCCTATAATAAATATAATAAAGTGTTTCTTACCCCTCCTTAGGGAGGGCTGGTGATGGTAAAAAAAAAAAAAAAAAAGTATTTTTTTGAAAAAAGTCCATATATCAGGCCGATATATATCGGTCGACCTCTCGTGTAAACACACTAAGCAGGTTGTTTCATCATACCGTGTTACACACTGTTGTAGGTATTTACAGTGCTCAGATAGCTCTGCCCGTGTGTTGACTTTGTTTTGTTAGCTGACATTACAACACCAAGTGTTAATGATTGATGGACATTTCTGTGTGTATTTTCCACCAAGAAGCAGAAACTGGTGAAACAGCTGCCGTTAGAAAACATCTGTTTAGAAACTGATTCACCCGCCCTCGGCCCTGAGAAGCAGGTACATTTTTACTCGTTTGTGACAATTAGAATATGTTTTTAAACGGAAAAAAAACTTTCAATCATATATATTTATAGTTTTCATGGTTGTTTTTCTTTGTCTCATTCCACAGGTGAGAAATGAGCCAAGAAATATATGTATCTCTGCAGAGTACATCAGTCAGATTAAAGGAGTGACACTGGAACATGTGATAAAAGTGACGACGCAAAACGCTCTCCGACTCTTCCCAAAGCTCCAATCAGCCATCAGACCCTGATGAAGCAAAGTTCAGGCTTTTAATAAAAAACAATAATTCATGTCAATAAACCTCCATGATTTGGTCGAGCTGTGTATCTACTTAAAAATCAGTTTTAAAAGGCCAATAAACTTTTTTTGAAATGAATAAACAGCTAAATCTGATGTGATGTCTGTCACTTTTTTCCTTTTTCTTTTAATAAAAACAATACAGAAATGTATTGCTTTTAAAACTTTTATTTCATAAACAATTTAACCTGGTTTCATTCTTGCTCCTTTATTTATTATTTTTTTAAACTGGATATTTTCCAGCTTGTTTAACTATATTGTTTCTTATTTAGGATTTGTATTCATTTTAGCCTTTTTTTTTTTTTTTTCTTAGCTAAGCTTCATATATTTTATTTTGAAAATATTTTTCTAACTATAAACATATCAGCTATGAAAATGTATTATGATGAATTTTATATTTATAATTTTATACATTTTATTACAACAATAAAGTTGCTACTACTAAGGAGAGCAATAAGGTTCTGTTCATGTTTTATATTTCAAATTAAAGCGCCCACAGTGTAGTTTGAATGTTTTCCCAAGGTTTGCCAGTACCAGTCTCACTTACTTCTTACTTATAAAGATACTTCATTATAAAATAAACAAATAAATAAAAAGGTACACCAAGTTTTAACAATAAATTTGTGTTCACTGCCATTTAGAGGGTTGTAACATTTTATGCTGAAATATTTGTGTGGATGTGACAGTTGCAATCAACTTAGTTTCCTTTATCTGTGTCAACAGAGAAATTGATTTTGTGATGTTCATGTGATTTAATTTGTAAGCTTTAGCTGAGTAAATGCTCTTTATAACAGGCCATAATGAGGAAACTGGTGAGTGGTGATATTCTTTATCTGTAACTGATTAGATCAGTGTAATGGACCTTTTCACATGTTCCTAAGAGACACTCACTACAATTATCTATGCAAGATTGCTCTGTTTTATTTGTATTTACATATATAAATGTCATTTTGACATTCTTAGTCCATTAAACTGTTGACCTAATGCTGCATTTTAGACTGTAAAAGGAAATCAGGCCACTAAACACAACCTAGACTGTAAAAACGTTAGTGTTCTCGTACTCAAAACCAGTCTTGCATTTTGAATAGGAGTGTCCCAATCTGCTATCAATACTGAATATTGATCCGATATTAGCCTGAAAATGAATATCGGATTCTAATTTCCGGATTCTCCGATTTTTGTATTTTATTTTTTCCCTCTATTCATTTTTTATTTATTTTATTCAGCTGTAGAATACTGTAGATATTATGTTGAAGGTTAAAATGTATGTAACCAATTGGTTCATAATAAATGGGTCAGTTTTTCAAATACCTACTGTTGCTGAATATACTTGATTAAGCCTTTTCTAACATTCCACACTACAAAATAAGTAATTATTATTTTTTTATTTAAAAAAAAAAAAAAAAAGTATGTATCCCTAATTTTGAAGTTCTTGGTCTTGTCTCAGACTAAGGAGCTTTTTTTACACAGTCTTGGACTTCATCAAGACCAGTTGAAACCAGCACTGATCTGTTATTCTTCAACTTCATTAATGTAATAATAATAAGAAGCACTTGGAATTCTTCGAAAATACATGTGAACACTTACTTTAGGCCTCATTCCCCTGACATCTTGTTTTCAGATAATTAAAATAATTCTGGACTTATCAGTGGCTTTTAAATACATATGATTACATTTTTTTTTTTTGCAACAATTTTGTGTAATATACAGTATATGTCAAGATTTGAGATTTCCTCTTGTTGTGCTTTGAAAGAGTTGAACCTTGTTTTTATCTGTCAATTGTATTTAAAAGAAAACTACAATTAACGAGTGCATGTTCTTAAACTGTTTAACTTTGTCACGGTTTTAAAACCGTAAATTTTTGTGGTCTTGACTTAGTCTGGACTATCAAAAGTCTTGGTCTTATTCTGATCTCTGGCAAGTCTTGGTCTTGAGAACAACAATATTTAACATGTGAAATGTAATATTAGTCTTGTACTAACTGCAATGAATGCAACAAAGTTCCACCCTTTTCAAGATAACCAACAATGAAAGATTTGTTTTTTATTTCTCATGTTCATCAGCCTTTAATCTTATGAAAACCATAGTTTTTGTACTATTTCATTTGTGTGAACTGTTTGTGGACAGTAACAGTATGACCAGTGCACAGAGTCAGGTTCATAGACATAGATTTATGATGTTTGATAGAACATCTTTTGGATGAATTAGACCACAAACTACATGTCAAGGCTTTTTCATCTAACTTAAGTGCCTTCAAGGTAAAATGGTCAAAAATCTTCCCATTAACACACAATCCTAAACCCTTAATAATGCCTTCTTAGAAGGAATGTGGTTTATATTTTAGCACCAGTGCCACGGTCTGAGTTTCTTTTACAATCTCAGTACGTAACGTGACCGCTACATGCTGAGATGTACCCGTGCTGGATTAGCCATGCACAGATTGTTGTACTGATTTAAAAAAAAATGCTTAAAGCATCACATCAGTCGACTATCGATAAAAAAATCAACCAATGATAAAAAAAAGATTGTCACAATCAGATTTATATGAATACAACAGCTAATTATTGTAAAAACTGCATAGAATAAATTATAAAACATACTTTTATACAAACACAATATATGTAATATATGTAATAATGCATATATTAAATTATAAAACGTGTTAATTGAAAATTAATTGAAAATTTTAATTTCCCTATTCTCCTTATTCAAATAAAAAAGTTGGATCATGCACTTCTAGAAGCAATAGATGAGTCATGGTTTCCAAAAAACAATCACACAGCCTGTTCTAGCCAATGGCAGCTATGTGTATGGGGCTCATTGTTGTTGGTTATGAACGCTTCATCACCATTAGCATTAAATGACTTAAAATAAATGTTCATTTTTTTTCTGCTCCATCAACATTTAACTTGTTAACTTTTGACCAGAAATGCACAAAAACAACAGCAGCAACCAATTATTGAAATAAATATGGATATATAATGTCACAAAAAAAAATCGCATTATATTGTGAAATTTCAAAACAGTAAATGTAGTGTGTATATATATATATATATATATATATATATATATATATTTTTTTTTTTTTTTTTTTTTTTTTTTGGGGGGGGGGGGGGGGGGTAACAAAATAACAACAAATTGTTGAAGTAAATATTAATTTATAATTGTTGAAATGAATATTGGTTTATAATGTCACAAAAAAAATCGCAATATATCGTGACATTACAATACAGTAAATGCAGTGTTAACCTATGGCTAATTTTGAATTCTTTCTTTATTTCTTTATTTATTTTACAATTCTGAGGAGAAATATAAATGACAGAATCACAAACTAATTGTAGTTTAGTTACAGTAGGGATGAGCAACATCAAACTCAACATACAACATAGACTTTTGGGGTGTTTTTTGCCCTGCAGTTCATGAATGCACCACGTGTGCAGTTCAAGGACCGCCCTGAGTGGACACGTCAGCGGCAGAGCTGCCAGTACCAGTGGGTTCACTACTGGTGGTTAGTGGGTAGTGGAAGGAGCGTTTCCCGCTTTGTCCTGAACTAACCCTAACTTTAACCCGGTGGGTGTCGAGCTGTCCCTGGAGGTAAACCTGTCCCTCCTGTCGGAGTCTGACTAAACTGTGGAGGAAACTGAGTGAAGTCTGATGAAGGTGAATAAAGAGTCTGTGCAGTGACAAAGGCTTTGTGTAGAGGAAAGTCCTGGTGAGTCTTATAACGTTTGACTACGTCTCTTATTGTTGTCTTATCTACAAGCCATGTGGGTTAATGTCACTTTTATCAGCGTTAAAATCACTTTGTTATTTATACATGTGTCAAATACTAACAAAACAACCAAACACAATGTGAGTTGTGAGTGAGTTAGTTAGTTAGATAGTTAATTAGTTATGTTAAAGTGCAAACGATGGGTGTCAAACACATGTGGATAGGACTCACTTCCACAGCCACTGTGGGGTTAATTTAATTTAAACTAGCATTACTGGAAGAAGTAAATGAAAAATAAAATAATAAAAAATGAAATAAGATAAACAAGGAATTAAATTTAACTCTCAACCTGGGCATGCAAATATAAAATAAATAATATTATTTAGACTATCAGGCTTTTTGTCATAGATAGGCCATTAGGAGCTGGAATCTGTTCATGTCAAAAGCAGAAAAAGCTGGGAAAAGATGACACTGTGTAACTGATTTTAACCTACAATGTTAACACCATGCTGTAGAGTAGCACCCTAAACACCTTAGGGTGCTTTCACACCTGTTAGTCCGGTAGACTGGTTTGATTGGGCCCAAAAGTTGTTCTTCTCATCTAGTTTGGTTCTCATTCTTGCAAAGGAACCAACTACTATGAATTAACAATGAAAATTGCAAATATTTCTGCGTTTTTGTGGGTGCTCGATGGTTGAGCACTAATGTGCTGATCTGGCCATATTTCTATGAGGCACGGTACCTCCTCTTGTCCCTGATTCATCTCTAGTTTGCTCCAAACCAAACTCGTGAAGAAATTAAGTTTTTTTAGTTCGAGTCAAATCAAATTGGTCCACTTTCACACCAGTCCAATCTAACCGAATTTGCAGGTTGGTCGAACTGTAGTCCACTTCAAGCGGACCCGATAGTGCTGGTATGAAAGCACTCTTACGTTATCGTAGTAACACAGTCCGTGGCGCAAACCTGCTCCCAACCAGGTCTTGGCAGCATGCTTGGCTTAAGCTGCAGACACATTCTCATAAAACCACGTCATCTATTTGAAATAAGTAATTTAGTGATGCTTTAAAACACTCAACAAAGATCTACAAAAAGAAAAAGATGCCAAAAAGACATCTATTATACTTTTTTTTTAAAAAAAAAAACCACTTTACTAAGGTATTTTAAGAGGAAATTAAAGAGAATATCATGGTAAATGATTAAATATTAGGGATGTAACGATTCACTCAACTCCCGATACAATGCGATTCACGATACTGGGTTCACGATACGATTCTCTCACGATTTATTTTACAAAATGGGACTGTAGACAAATATTCCTTTATTTTTTAGCTGCAGTGCATGCGCCCTCATTAAATCATTAAATCTGCGATTGATCTTGTGGGTCTTATGAAGCGTTGTCAGCTGGCTTGGCTCAGCTGGGGAGCTCCAAGCCCCCCCCCCCCCCCCCCCCCCCCCAGGTCTGAGCTTCACAAACTATAAATTGTACTTTTTAGAGTTTTATTTTCCATAATGATGGCAAGAAAGCAAAACAGAGAAAGAGACAGAATGATAGAGAGAAAAAAAACAGAGTATAAACGTTGTGGGAGGTAATATACATCATGCATGGTGAAATCCAATATGCAACAACATGCCTGCTGAACAGATGTTGTTATTCAGTCTAACGTTCAGTATTCCTTAGGCTTTTGTATTCTGGCGATATAGAAAATAATATATTTTTATTTTATATCTTATTTTGTATTCAAATACTTGTTTTAGGAGTTCCAGCTTTCACTACTTCTCAGAACAGCATGAAAAGCACAGTTGGATGGATTACTGAGTGCATCCTAACGCAGACCTTCCCCTAAACAAGCCACACTACAGAAATCACTTGTGTGGCATTTTCCATCATCAAATTGAATCCAGAATATTCTTTCTGGTAAGACTTTATTGAGTTAGAAATATGGAGATTTATATCGCCATTTTGGGAAAAAATATTGTAATGAGTTTTGGTCTATATCACCCAGTCAGCATGTAGAATAACGACCAATCTGAGTGTTAACACAGAAAAGAACCATGGGTTTATGTATTTTTGTGGTGGTTTTGTTTTGTATATATTTTTCTTTGATTTTGTGTATCTCTGTTGGAGTGCCATCATTTTGTGTTTTTCTGTCCTTATGTGTCTTTTTTTCCTGTCATTCTGTGTATTTTTGCTGTCATTTTTTGTATTATTTCCGTAATTTTGTGTATTTTGCTGTTTTGTGAATTATTCTTGCTTTTGTATTTTTGCTGTCATTTAATTAAAATTTTTCTGTCAATTTTATTGTTGTCTTTTTCTGTCATTTTGTGCATCGACTTTTGGGGCCACGCAACATTAGATCAAGGGCTACATGTGGTCCCCGGGTCACCAGTTGTCTATGTCTGGACCAAATATCATTAGCTATGAATAAACGTACAAGTCTGAGATCAAAGCTATAAAGTAAAATGATATACGTTTGCTATCGTCATAGATTATGTTATGAAGAAGACACCCTGGGGTAACATGTTCAGATTTAATAACTTCATGTTTGTGTAGCAAATCTGATATTTTGCACTGCAGCGCAATAATCCCTTTTTCTGTATTTCACAAACATATTTCTGTCTTGTGTTGCATGACAATTAGCAGATACTTAAGCTGTTTATTATCATAACACAATCTCCAGTCCAGTAAACAGTTATCTAGACAGTTCAATTGAACTTTGTCATATCACGAGCAGCACAATAAACTTTTGTGAGGTATTTCCTCAGAGATAAGAGACAAGACAGTAAAAAGAAACATAAACAGAATGAAATTGCTCACGGCAGCTAAGATACTACTAATACGGTTAAATCAGCTCCATCAAAAACTCAATTTAGACTAGATTAGCGTAGATGTATTTCTCAGTAGTATACCTGTTGATTTAATTATCAGTTTGGCTGGAAATAATTCACTAACATGCTTTAATGCACACACATATATATATATATATATATATATATACATAATAATAATAATATGATTTTTTAAACATCTTACCGTTCAAAAGTGCATCACAAACTGTTTACTCTGCTCGAGCGTCATTGGCTGCAATAGTAAATTGATCACTTCCGGGGAAGTATTGTGAGGCTCCATGAAACGCCATTGCTGTAAAAAAAAACGAACCATTTAAATGAACAGAGTTGTCATACCTCTATATACAGCTCTGGACCTGCCCAATAAAAGGAGGATGATTCTGTGAACATTTAGCCATGTGATTCTGATGTGACTCTGACAGGAGAGAGAATATTTAGACATTGACCCAATCCTTTCATTTACCGATGACATCCTATAGGAAACATACAGATTTTTATCTGTATGAACTAACCTACGTTAGTCAGCTGATCAAGCTTGTGTGCGCTTACAGACGGATTCATTCATTCATTCATTCTTTGGCAACGCAGAGAGCCTCAGTCCTGTAAAATAATACAAGCTGTATAAAATATAAATATTGTCCACCTTATGATGTAGGCTGAGCTGTATGAACACAGCATCAGAGCCACAGACCAGGTCTGTGCCTTAATAAAATGAAACTGATCAGTGTGTCCGTTTTCTCCCATGAATTAATACTGTATATAATCTCAATAATTTAAGCATTAACACTCATCAATTATCTGCCTGCATTACTTCCTGCTTTTTCTGCAGCAACAGTGTTGTTTTTGGTCGGAAAAATGGATTTAAATTTTTCATATTTTTGAAAGAATTATTCCTCAATTGTGACTAAGGCTGAACGATTTTGGAAAAGAATCTAATTGCGATTTTTTTTTCCTCAATATTGCGATTGCAATTTAATATGCAATTATTTTTTCAAGGGCCTCTTGTCATGTATTTTTCAATGAACACAAGCAACAAAACAATCTTTCATAATAAACAATTTCAGATTTATTTAAACTTTAAATAAATATAAATTATACATTTTAAAGCACAGATTACAACAATATAGCAAACAAATCTGTAGCTTTATCTCTTCAACATATCTAACTAACCACGTTTCATGAAACATGTGGACTTAACAGAGCAGTACAAGACAGGACAAGAAAAAAAATTGCATTGCAGCCTTTGCGATTAGAAAATAGCGTTTTATGATATTGCGATAATATCGCAAATGCAATTCATTGTTCAGCCCTAATTGTTAGGCTAGTCTGCACGGTTTCTCAGTGTATGTGATAGGTTTGATGCTGCATTCTCCACCCATTTCACTAGAGCGTGTACGTAGGCAGGCTGAAATCAAGTGTCTCAAATGACCGTGTTGATATCCTGCTTTGTAGTACAGCTGCTCTGAATGTTTGGTTAGGTGAAGCCCGCTAACAGAGAGATATCCTGGATATACTTACCCAGCTTTGTAGTACAGGCCCTTAGAAAACCTGTGTGTTATTGAGAGATGCTGGAGGGAGTGGCTGTGGACAAACCCAGCAGTGTTCTGTCAAATCAAATAGCATAAACCGAATTCTGTGCATTTGTGATTTAAAGTTAGATCTGATATTGTCGTGAACCTGTTGTTCCGCCCCTGCAGGACTGTAAAGGGCCACATCATGGTAGGTGACATGGTGGTCTGGAGGGGTTTGAGCTTGGTGAAGCATGCAGCCTGCAGAGCCCCATCAGGAACCCTGAGCAGCACTGGGAACCATCGGCTGAGAAAACTCCACCATGCTGATGGACCAGTGAGGGTGAGCAATGGGAATCAGGTTTTCCCTTTATCCTCGATACCTCCCTGGTACTTTCTGTTACCTAATCTACACCCTGAGCAGCCAGAACAGCTTCAGGCAACAGAAGCTCAGCAGAAGGAGCAAATCTCATAAGTATCTTAACTTGAATCACAATCTCCACTAAGCCTCTAAAAGACATGAATCGTCTGCTAACAGAAGGCCCTTCTTCCTGTATTTTACATACAGCTGCTTCTGAAGTAGCCATTCTTGTTATTGTGGGACCTCCTTTGTTCCTTCCCGTTTTTTAGAGCCCACTGTAGTGACGCTGATGAGGCCCCGAGGGGGAAAATAAACCTCTTGCTGCGTCCGCTTTGACCTTCCTTTATATATTTGGTGACATCATTATATGATGAGAATCTAAAAAGTTTATTAGCTGTTTACAATTGTATTTGAGGAGTGGATATACTGTATGTGCAGGTGGTGGAGACCACTGCTTCAAATTGGAAAGCAAACACAAGGTTTATTTATGAATAAAGCATATGTAAAATGATTGAAACTGTAACTTTGGCTATTTCACTTTATCCAGTATTTGTTCCTGTATCACTTGCATATGCAGCTTGTTTTTTTAATGTTTTGTTTTTGAACCTCTCCTAGAAGATTGACACTTAATTTTGCTACTTTAATTATATTGATTAGTAGCAATCTGTAGGATTGTCAGGACTCGCTGCAGGGGTGTCAAACTCATTTTATTTCGGGTGCAAAATACAGACCAGTTTGATCTTCAAGTGTGCCGCAGATTTTAGGCGGAAAAACAAGTAAAATTATTGTGCCATAGTTTGCACTTCCAACATATAAAAAATATATAAAATATGCAAGTCACCTTGAATATCCAAGCAATAATTGACAGATATCAGTCCCTGCAGGGTCGTCACTTTGAAATTTTCTATATTTTGTGACCTATTTCTATTTAATTTAAGGGAATTTTGTTTAATGTTTTGAGAAAAATTACAGGATTCTGGCAAAATTGAGAGTTTTTTCAAATTTTTGCGATGAAAATGGGCTGTCGTTGTGTGATATAAGCACAGGAAAACTGTGAGCCATGCAAATACTGTGGAGTTTCAGTAAACCTGTGTATTTAGAGGGGCTGAGATATCTACAACTTAATTATTGATAATTTACACATTGATTCATGTTTTCTGTCATTTTAACTTTCCTGCTGAAGTGGATTCTCCAAAGGGCCAGAAGCGTGTGAACTGTTTTGTTTCTGACTGTGGGGCGGATTCACTAAAGGTTTAGGGGTATTGAAACGTGTGCAAACGTCACTCCATGTGCTAATAAGGGGTAATCAGGACTGCACGTCTTCAGCGCGTCACAATGTGCCCACAATCTATTTCGCGCATTTCCCTCTGATGAATATGTAAAGTGGGCGGATCTCATAAGGGGCACAAAAAAATAGGAGGAGGAAATGCAAATAAATGAATGCAGTGGGCGTAATGCAATTCATCAAATCTGGAACTGTTAGCTGTGATTGTTTTAGCACCGGAAAATAGTATGACTGCCAAGAAAGTGCAAACATACGCGCAGAGATCAGCTGCAGTAAAACACAGCGGAATTGAAAAAATGCTCCAGTTAACCTTTCTAGTCTAAACAATAATTTAAATTAAACAATAGTCAATATTAACAGCCACTGAATAAGAAAATGCAGAGTAAAGACGTGTGTGTGTGTGAGTGTGCGTGCGTGCGTGCGTGTGTGTGCGTGTGTGCGCGTGCGCGTGCGAGAGAAAAAGCTGGACACCTAAGGCGGTGCATGTGGAGTCTGGTGTGGCTATGGTGCAGAGAGGATGCTGTGCGCAGAGATCCATGGATGTCGCTACGGACGCATCGCTCCGATGAGCTCCTGTGTCTTTCTCTCCATGTTTTGACCATAAAACTCTTGTCGCGTTGATGACGGGAGTGTCAGGCCAGAATCAGCTGATCGCTGCTCAGGAGCTCAGACCTGCTGTATGATGCTCAGTAGATCATCTTCAAATGGTGCTGATCGACTGATTGACAGACTCTGTTGCTGCATTAACTCAGATCAATGGCATCAACAGATCAATAGGACGGTTTTAGGAACTGAAGTTACAGGAACTGACAGAACAGCCACATTAACTTAATAAACATTAGGTTTTAAAGTACTTTTTTTTCTTTAAAAAAAAAAAAAAAAAATCTTTGTTTATTTTTTTTCTACATTATTAAATGTTTGTGCAGCAGACAGAGAAGTCCACCAGCCTCCAATTGAACTTCTTCAAATGTCATTTTGTGCTTCTGTGCACTCACCTCTCTATGTTGAACGAGCAAAATGTTCATTTAAATAGAGCGTTCTCAACCACGTCTATACGCGCACCTATTAGTGCCGCAAAGTGAATTCCCTACAGCAGGTGAGGAAACAGCTCCACCAAAGGATTTAGGGACACACCTGGTTTACCACCCTTTATTTCAGATCTTAGTGAATCTGCCCCTGGATGTTTTAATTGTGTTGAGGGACAAATGTCATGAATCTAAAGCCAACTTAGAAACAATCCATCAAATGAGAGATTTATGGGGA
Organism: Gouania willdenowi; assembly: GCF_900634775.1. Classification (NCBI taxonomy): domain Eukaryota; kingdom Metazoa; phylum Chordata; class Actinopteri; order Blenniiformes; family Gobiesocidae; genus Gouania; species Gouania willdenowi. The sequence goes on from NC_041065.1 coordinate 11,465,931, forward strand.
TTTATGAACTAATTTAATGTGTAAGTGGTTTTAATAACTTGGCACCAATTTTTCTTAGTGCAGATTATATGTTGGTTAATAGTTGTGCCACACCTACCCTTTCAAAATAAAGACAAATATTTTTACATCAAAGCACAGATGTGCTATAATTAGTGAGGATGCAGAAGTTATACTCACTCTTATCCCTTTTTTTTCATCTGACGTTTACTCGTCTTACACCGTTTCACAAATAAGCTACCAAAACGTTCAGAGAGTTCCTGAGATTTATGCTTATACTTTTATAATTTAACTTTTTTGACTTTTCAGCTCAGTTTCCATTTTTAATCAGCTAATGTTATTTTTAGGCTAATGCTAGGTTAATGTTAATGCTAGGCTAATGCTAATGTTAGGTTCATGCTAAAGCTGGATAATGCTATGCTAATGCTAGGTTTATGATAATGATAATCTCATGCTATGTTAATGTTATGTTAATGTTAATGCTCGCTAACATTAATGCTAGTTAATGCTAATGCTAAGCTAATGCAGTGTGACACGGGCCAGCACCTGCATCCTCACTTGCATTTTCTTCAGGAAATGCAAATATTCTAGTTTATTTGGTAATTATATTGAGTTGATTTTTAAATAAAATAAAATATGTTGTCAATTTTCCTAAACAAATCTCTCTTTATATCCAGCAGACATTCAATGAACCAATGGGAGTGAATGAAGCCGCCACAGCCCGTTTTCACACGTATTCATCCATAGGAGCAAGCTTTACTTCCAGCTTCACAAAGGAGAGCAATGGGAGCTGTGGTGGAAGGTGTGTGTCCAGGCGTCACAGAGACTGGTCCACTAAGCTGTTCTGTGAACAAACCAGATCACTGAACCAAGACACCTCAGTGGGAAGGTTGACTGCAGAGGATATCGAAAAGGCTAGAAATGCCAAAAAAATGGACACCAAACCATATAAGCAAGTGGTATCTTCACTTTTTGTTTTTTTCATCATTGGTTGAATGCGTCTATTACAGTGTGACAGTGGCCTTTGGATTAGTGCTCTGTCAGTAAAGCTTTCTCCTTCTGATCTAGCTGTGTGAAAAAGCTCGAGAGAGGAAGGTGCCCGTCACGCGGATCGGACGGATGCTCAACTTTGGAGGTGGGCTTGATTTTCACTTGATATTTAATCATTCATTGTTTTTGATTCTCACCTGATTAATGATGACTTCTGGTGACATTGATCTAAGGTGGCCATCTTTTGATTTCCAAAAAAGAGGACACTTGGGCTGACCTCAGCGTACTCTCATTACTCAATGTTTTATTAATCTACTTTATAATGGCAAAATACAATATAGTAGATCAATAAGTTGTTGTTGTTAATCCTGGCTCCTCCTCCCTATAAGAATGTGAGCTCCTCCCTCTCAAACTACCTCACAAACACTCCGGTTTAATATAGAATATACATGATATATCGGCTTTAAAGATCAACTCATTAGCTTTCAGAAACTGGTAGAATTTCTCCGATAGATCAAATATTAGCAGAGTTATGGTCATTTAAATTAATGTGTTCCCCTAGATGTGTTCAGGGTAGGGCTGGGATAAACGATTATTTTTTTTAAACGATTAACCTTGCGATTATTTTTTTGATTATTTTTTCCAGTTCGATTTGACTCGATTCGATTATCGATTATCTCCCCATTAATTGGCTAAAAGTAATTCACACAACTTGATTTACATATCTAAAATTAAAAAAAAATAATCATGAATTCCTTATCATTGTATTATATGTTTATTGCTCTTCAACTCAAAATTCCAAAATAAAGTTTAAGTGAGAACACACAATTGTTCCCTGGTAATGACGTCACTGGAGCGACTGTGTTCAAGCGACTCATCGCGGGCAATTGAAGTGACTATAGTCACTTTAGTGTGTATTGTGCTGTCGTGAAGCTGTACGTGTTGTCGTGAGAACGAGAACAGAGCCGCGAGACTGCCACCGGGTCCGACGCAGGGGAAGTTGCAAGTGCGGTTTTCTGCAGGGGCGGTGAAAGACCCCTCAAAGTTCTGCTTTAACTAATCCACAACTCAAAAGAAGTTGCTCAAACAAGTTGTGCAAATACATTTTTTTGCTGTGCAGGCATTTCCTCAATGGAGGTTGTGTCATACTCTATGTGAATGCTTATCATTGGCACTCACTGAGACACAGGGCTGGCGGTTTGCACGTTGTCAAACCTTTTCGATTGTGACGTGTTGAGACTACTCGGAATGATTTGCTAAGAACATGTTCCGACAACGTGCTGGGGAGTCCGGCTAAAACAACTCTGACAAGCTCTCTCCAGTATCTCGGTCTTATTTGATCACTTATTTTCCCGTCGTCCTCTGGCCCTGACCTCTACAGGTCACTGGGTGTAAAGTTATAAACCCTTTAGTGTTGTTATATGTAGGTTAAACGTGTGCCGACTCATAACATTAACATTCCCTATAGAGGCCTTCTGCTTTGGAATAGTTTAGCTCCCATAACAACGTTCCATCATCCTCCTACTCACTCTTTAAAAGGCAGTTAAAAAAACCTCTTATTTACTGTATAAGTCCTCCTACATTATATCTACTGGTAATTATTTCATGCACTTTCTCAAGTTGCTCGATGCCTTTTCACTGTAATTACAATCCATGTGTATGTATGTTTGTATTCACATGTGTATACGGGTATATGAATATATGTGTGTTAGGGTTTTATATATATATATGTGTGTTTTAATTTCTTTTTTGATTTTCAGTTAATATTTTTTTCAGTATTTTTATTGTCTATTGATGTTTGTGTACTTCTGTCTATATATTTTCCTTATATATACAAGATTAATTGTGCATTTTAAGTGTTTATTTGTAAACCTTTAATTTAAATTGTTTATCGAAAGGGGTGGAACCAGCATTGGGGGTCAATTATAATTGTAATCTCGTAATTGATAATTAATTACAATTATGGCGTAATTGTATTTTAAAAAATCTGTTGCTGTCATAATCGCAATTAAATTATAATTGATTTCAGTAATTGACTTTGTAATTGGGATTGCCATGAAAATTCTATAAAAATTGACAATTATAATTTAACGCAATACTGGGGAACTGTGTTACAATTGTATGTACAGTGCTACACATATGTAGTTAATTATTAGTACACGGACACAAAAAAGGCTCAGATGCTCAAATACGAAATATGAAAACCTATATTTTCTTTGATTAGGAAGCCTAACAATGTAACCAATAGATGGAAAAGTAGTTAGATGATAGATATTTGTTTTTAGTGTATTTTACAGCTGATTTAGGACCAGTTATCATAAGAGATACTAACACAAGAGGAAGGTTAACTTTTATTAGGTTATTTATTTCAGGCTCAGTAATTGTGATGAATTTTATTGAACTTTTAGTACATGAGAACGTAAATGTAATTGACTTTCTGATGATAAAAAAAAAAAACTGGAATTGAATTATAATTGGAAAAAATGCTGGTAACTATAATCGAAATTGAGTTGTAATTGAAAACATAATTGACCACAACCCTGGGTGGAACTCTTATACAAGCACTTTTGGCTTTGTTCCCTCTTTCCTTTAATGTCGTTTCTTCTTTAATGTATGCTAAATAAATAAAGTCAATTAAATGAGAAAATAACCCACAAGCAGATAGTATAATGATCTATTGTGATTACTGAGCTCTGTTTTCTTTCACAGGTCTGGCTCTTGGACTTGGAATCGGAGCGATAGCCGAGGTGACCAAGAAGAGTTTGAAGCCTAAACAAGCAGGTTAGGAGATTTTATTTTCTTAGTGTGTTAAAGGCTCAGCCTACCCTACTGTGGTTATTGTTTGGGGTTTCCTCGTGTGTATTCTGCAGCATGACTGCTAGCAATGACGGGTTAATGTTGACGGACGGGTTTAATGAACACAGAGAGTTGCTCAATCCTTAGACTTAGATGAGTTTTCCAGTCTGCACACACTGCACGTTTTAAATATCTCTTAGCAGTCACTGGGAAACAATCCATTGTATAAAGACTAAAGAGTAAACGACTCATTATCTGTCAACAGTGGGTCTATGACCTCAAATTACTGTGTTGGCGTTTAGTTTTGACTGAATTGTGTTGCAAGCAAAGGACTGAAAAAACAAAACGTGTTCAACATTTTGCAGGCGGATTAGTTGCAGTAGCATTTCTTTTTAAAGTCAAAATGATTTCAACATATTTTTTTAAACCCTCAGCTTCTTACATCTAACTGCTTTTCTTTCCTGTAATGTTTCTGATTTTCACGGAGCACCGCTGCGCTACACGAAAAACCGACGGAGCTTTACAGGCACAGCAAAGTTAAACGGGTACTGGTGGCTCTGTATTTAGGAGTCAGTGATGATTTGCGTTGTTTTAGAGGATGTTTGTGGTGGTGGTTTAAGATGAGTTTAATGCAGCCAGTCAGGAGGGGGGAAGGCGGTGCACCTAATAAGAGGTCCCCGGAAACATTTCCCCATTAAAAAAAAAAAAACGTTCCTTGCCCCACGGTGACGGGGTTTCATGCCGATTTTGTCCATTTCCGCTTTTAACTGTTTTCATTGGTCAATTCCGTGATTCCGTCCACAATTATAGGGCCTACTTTTTGTTTTAAATGTGATTTAGAAATAATGTGATTACGGTTAAAACCCAGCATGCATAGTTTAAGACACAAATATATACTTAAATTAAAGTTTGACTTTTTTTTTTTTTGCCAACACTGATATAATTTAAGTAGAAAAAAAAACAAAAAAAGCAATATTGAACCATAAACTTTCCAACCTTTAAATATTTTACAGCTAGCTTTCAACACATTTATTTACTTTCCCAACCTGTGAGTTTCTTTTTTTAATTTTCCTTTTTTTACTGAAACATCTCAACACACAATCATCATACTACGAGTACATCATGGCTGAGTTAGTGTTGGGCGATATTGCCAAAAAAAAAATTTTTTTTTAAAGAAAAAATCGAGTTTTGATTTGATTTTTGATTTTTTTTTTTTTTTTAAATGCACTTCAAAATGACTGCAGACATCAAATATATTGTCAAAAGTGCAACTTTATTGTTGTGATTGTCCTCAAGAGGTAAAATGCATGAAACAATCCCAAAATAAAAATTCAATGAATCTCTGTCATTCAGCAGTTTCAAGCTTTAACCCAGGTTTAAGGAAAAGTGCAACAGTAACTTCACTGTAGCTTCAATTTTCTGATTAAGAAATCAGATAACTACATATTTTATAACATTACATTTAAACAAATAATAATCTCTTCCCTTAGCATCTCAGCATAGTGTGAATAAAAAATTAAACATGTCTGTCTCACACATACAGTATAGCCTCATCAAAGGTAAACAAATGTAAATAAAGAGGGGGTGGACTGACATCGGAATGTGAAAAAGTCCGTAAAAATTGTGTTAGGGAGAAAAAAAAAAAAAAATCAAATTAAAATGAATATATATTGTGTGTGTATATATATATATATATATTCTTTTTTTTAAGCTCAAATTTTCAACATAATAATTGGTTTTATCTACAAATTTGATTAATCGATTAAATGAATTTTTTGCCCAGCCCTAGGCTGAGACCATCACGAAATAAAAGATGACATTCTTCCTCAGATTTTAAGTTAAGTCAAAAAACAAACAAACAAACAATAGAATGTACCTATATACAAACAACAAAAACAAAGTCAGGCTCAGGATTCACATGTTAGTTAAACCATCAGACCTTTACTATATTTCCAGCAAATCCAAACTTTTTTTTCAGTAAAATAAGCAAATTGCTCTCGTGACCTCTTTAAATAAGGGTAAATCTGAATGGACATAGCCATGCCTGGGTCTACTCTGTAAATAAATACTTCATGTTAGTGGGTGACAGTAGGTCACAAAATAGGTTACCTAAGCTTAGATTACTGTTTAGAAGGAAAACTGCTAGAGGTCGTAGTCCAAGTGGTTGAGTAGGGGGACATCTGTCAATATAATAAGTAAGTCATCTTGTCCGTGTGTTGAAGTGTCCTTGGGCAAGGCACACACACACAACCTTAAATTGTTCCCAGTGCTACATTAGAGCCTCACATTGTAGCTCTGTCCCATTGGTGTGTGAATGTTAACATGAGTGGGTAAAATGTGGCTGTTGTATGGCACTTTAATTACCTCCGAAGTAGACCCAAAGTGCTTTACAAAAAGTCCATTCACTAATTTAGCATATTTTTATTTATTTAATTTATTCATTTATTATTATTATTATTATTATTATTATTATTATTATTATTATTATTATTATTTTGTATTATTATTATTTTGTATTTATTTATTTATATATTTAATTTATTTGTTTACATATTTTATTGAAATGAAAAAAAATAGTTTAGCATAAATATTTGGTCCATTGCAGTCTAAATTGGATACTTTCCATGAAAAAGTTTAATACGTATATTGTTTGTTCTTTGGTTATTCCGTTTTAAAACCAAATCAAAATAACAAATAAACAGTGTGGTTATTTTGTTTTAATGACTTAAAACCAAAACAGAAGTACAGAAAAATCAAAAACCAGACAAGCAACTTTATTCTGTTTTAAAGTTAAATCTTGTTGTTTTTGTGAGATATTTGGATATTTAAGGGAAACTAGGACGAGAGCTTCATGTTTCAATCTCACCACACAGAGCAGACCCACAGACGGGGGTGGACTTTTGCTCCCTGACAAAAAAAAGGAGCAATACATAAATAACAAAAAAATGGAGGTGAGGAAAAACAGGCACATGTTATGTGATTAAAGGAACCAGAGGTGGTGTAATGAATTTACTGGCACTCATTGTTTCTTGTGATCAACTTCAGTGTGTGCTGACGGCTGCTGTTAGTGGCTAGCGGTATTAAAACATGCAAAATAAATATTTTTACTGCCCTCAAAAAAGCTTGTTTTTTGCAAAGGTGTCAAATCGTAGAAGTTCTTCACACCAGCCTCAGAGTCGATAGTCAGTCACCAGTTTATTTGGATACTGTTCAAACCGTAACACCATAAAACAGGAGCAGGACCAGAAAACTACTGAAATACAGTAAATCCTAAACAGTCCTATCGTGTGTGGAGACCTGGTCCAGGACCTGTAGAGGGAAACCAAGTGCAGTGGACTTCAGTTCTCACTCTAATTTTCCCGTAAATATCCAAACAAAAAAAGATTAAATAAAAAAAAAAAAAACGCTACTCATCTGGTTTGTGATATTTTTGTTTTGGTTTGAAGTCGGTAAAAGAAAATAACCACACCGTTTTTGTTGTTGTTTTGATTTGGTTTTAATAAAGGGATAACCAAAGAACGATGGGTACACGGATTGTTTTTAAATATTATTTGTTTGTTATTTACAGTTGTGTCACAGGAGGAGGCGGGGCCTGTGTTTGAATGCGCTGCCCCTAATTATGTAAAGCGCTGTATTAATAATAACTCTCCTATTATTTACTTTCCATGGGGTCTAAACTACATTATGACAAATTAAATTGCATAACACTTTGCTGTGTCATTCATATCATCCATATTATTATTATTATTATTATTAGTGGAACGCTGCAGGCTTAAGGAATAGTAGTCCCCTTGATATGAATTCATGCTTGTTAATTATGGTGCTCTGAAACATCTAAACTGGGTCACCAGCTTTAAATGAAGCAGAATTACAACTTCAGACTGACTTCCCTTCAGTCATGTGACCCTCAGCCGGCCTAATGCTGCAGTGAATAGACTAAACATTCCTCCTCACTGAAGAAGCTCTTTGTGTGCTTGCTGCTGGAATCTTTAAAGGGATACTCGACCCAAATGACAGACGGCTTAACTCAAACACTATTATACTAAAACTTTACTAGTTGGAACGGTGGCTTAGTGGTTAGCACGTCCGCCTCACAGCAAGAAGGTCCTGGGGTGGACACTTGGGTCCTTTCTGTGTGGAGGTTGCATGTTCTCCCCGTGCTTCCCGGGCTTCCTCCCACAATCCAAAAACATGACTGTAAGGTTGATTGGAGTCTATTCAGCTTTAGATTGATCATCTCAACAGGTCTCACCCTGGGACCCACATTTTGCCAACGGTCATTTAATCGCAACCCAGTTTTTTTTTTTTAAGAAGTCAACCAACCAAATTCAGTTTTTGAAAAATAGCTGTTGAAAACACACATAATCTATATATTTTCCTGTGTAACCTGCATTTTACAGCATTCCTGTCAAAAGAAAAGTTTAGTCCAACATGAGAAACATGAAGTATTTATTTATTTTTGACCATCTGTCCAAAAATAGATGAGAATTGCTGATCGAAAGTGTTTGATGGGTTGCGTATGGATTTAAAGCATAGTAGGAACAAACATGTAGCTAATTGTATATGTAAATATTTAATAATAACTAATTCTGGTGTGAATGATCTGTATGTGTTTTCAGCTGATAAAATGGCCGTCCTGGACTCGAGCGCCTTTCTGTCTCAAGCCAACGCAGAGAGAATTGTCAGGACGCTTTGCAAAGTTCGAGGGGCAGCTCTAAAAGTTGGCCAGATGCTCAGTATTCAAGGTGAGCTTCAGAAAACTGCAAACTAAAAATAGGTGCACGGCTAACAATGTCACACACAGATTTCTGCAGAGTCAACGTTTCAGCTTTCAACTCACAACGTCCATCATCATGTTTCTGAGGCAAAAGGACAAGTTAAAAAAAGAGCCTTTTTCCCCACAGACAAACAGCAGCGCTGAAAATAAATTGTAGACTGACTCCACACATCAACAATAATATCCTTTCAGCCAGGCTGACCACTGTGTGCTGTTGACTGTAAACTTTTCCTGTATTATAATTATGATGCTGTCCAGCCTCCAACTGCCATTTCATCATCATCAGATTAGTGTTCTATTTTAGTCACATTGTGGTGTATTCATAAACAAAATAATCTAGAGTTTAATAGAATCATGTTCCTATTATATTATACATTGTTAAAATGAGCACTTGAACACAATGTAGGGTGATAATAACTAATGATCACTGCAGAGGTTAGGTTGGGAAAAAAATTATGTGACGAGTATTTGAACTTAACAGATGGGATGTGGGTCAAACTAATCATTGAGGAGGCGGGGTTTATGACCTATACTGCAGCCAGTCAGCAGGGGGAGCTCGAAAAATAAAAGCTTCGCTCCACGGGCAGCTTGTCCCGTCCATTCTTTTTACAGTCTATGGTAATATGTCATTCCTCATTCTTGGAGAGCACCATTTCGTTGTATATGTTGTACAATCTATATCTATATCTCTTGATCTATATTAGACCCATGTCATGTGATGTATGCATACTGTCACGGCAAATTTGCGGTTGACCTCATTTGGAGACATGATTTCTGCCCTGGTTGAATGAGGATGTCCAGTCAGAGCATGATGATTTTATAAAAAAGGATTTATTATAAAACTAAATGAAAAGGAGTACAAAAAAAGAGTGTCCCATCCTGTAGGGAGGGCAAGCAGCCAGGTACTAAGCAGGATGTTCCAAAAGGTTCTTCCCTGGCTCAGGATATGCAGGACTTACTAACAGTTTCACAGCTTAAGCTTTATACAGATATGAGAAAAAGTCCCAACCCTGAAGGGAGGAAAAGGAGGGGGTCAGATACCCAACAGTGGAGACATTGGAGAATGATGAAGACGTGTATGTTATGAGGAAGGCTGGCGCCACTGATATCTGTCCATGATGGTGTGTGTGCATGTGTATCTGCATGTGAGTTTGAGTTTGGCCTTCAGCAGCACTGTGGATACAATACAATCTGTACTGTTAATCTAACACGACTCAGCTGTTCAAAAGTGCAAAGAGTAATGCAGTCACCGTGTATTAAAACATTTGAAGGTATGATGATGAATATAATAATTGCCGTAACAATACTAAATTAGGTGCATGCGCGTGCTGACTCGGAAACCGGAGAACTGCATTGTACTAGCATGGGCACACGATTGAAACACTTTTGTTTTCTTCTAAAAACAACACAATGCCGTTGTGTTGCGTTGTTGATTGCACAAATAGGAGAACCAACAATCCAGGACTTACATTTGACAACATACCGGCTGGTGGGCACCCTTTTTCAGAAGAATAGATGAGACTTATGGTTGCGTGCTATCAAACAGAGGCTGACAGCTGACGTATCTGACACACACACACACACACACACACACACACACAGGAAACATTCTGGATAAAGTACAAATCAGCCGGTTTATGATAGAAATAAACAGCATTAAGTCACCAAATAACCATGTTACGTTTGTTCAGAAGCGTTCGTGTCAACGTAATGGCTGCTGAGGCGATGGATCCAGTAAAAAGTTACCATGAAAAGCTGTAAAGGGACTGATATGCAGACGTGGGACAGTGAGGAAGAAACTTTATGAAGAGATGGAAACTCATCCATTGAAAATGATCAGAATAACCGGAAATACATGGAAACCTTCGGTAACAGGAGTACAGCAGCTGTCCTACCTGACCGTTAATAACAAGTAATTATAAGCATCTAGAGACTTAATGCTTTTAGGTTTTCTTTCGTATATACACTGGGTTTTTCTATCAGATGTGTATAAATGTCTGTCCATTGAACATCAGGCCAGGAGCGCACATACGATGACCACTCGTTTTTGGGAATGCTGCATGGGTCCCACAATCGTTCACCTGTACTTGAAGTGGGTTTCCCTATTTTTTTTTTTTAAAGTGAGTTTTGCTAAATAAGCGCCCGCATCCTCATTTGACAAGCTCTCTACATACTTACAACTATTTACAAGACTTAATAACAGTTCAATAACTGCCATTTTTCAATTTTTCAAGCGTCACATATGTAAAGAACCTGGTTTCTGCACCAAGTATGTGCATGCACAACAGTCACGTTAAGTCTCATGTTTGTACACATTGAAATCCGTCTATCTATATCGTCTATCTATCTCTATCTCTCTCTCTCTCTCTCTCTCTCTATCTATTTCTATATCTCCCTCTCTATATTTCTATTGATGTCTATATTTCTATCTATCTCTATATCTATATTTCTATCTATCTCTCTGTAGTTGTTAACACTTGTGCCTGAGCAGGAAATGTCCCAGGGTGGTTTTTCAATATCTCTGTGGAGTTTGCATGTTCTCTCATGCTTTCTCCTACTGTCCAAAGGTTTAATTTGACCTAGTGTCCCACCTAATGTCCTGTGTCAGGTGGAAATAGACGCAGCAGACCCTGCCAGCCAAAATGGATGGAGAAGTTTTATTAATAAAGGACAAAATAAATAATGTTCAGACACAAACTATAGTCGGGATAAAATATGATTGCCCCCAATAAAACTTTTTGCAATTGAAAATATTGTTAAATGTGTGAATGTGTTTATTGGGAACACCATGTTGCCCCCAATGGAGGATGATCACATTGAATTACAGCACTGTCACCATCAATGTGTAGGTTTGTGTATAAGTTAAACACTGCAGCTAGTTAAGGTTTATAGGAATTTCATACTTTTTCATTTGTTGTTGTTTTTTGTTTTTTTTTTTTTTTTTTAGATTTTATCCATTGTTTTCCAATAACAATTACCTTCAGATTCGGTGATTGCATGAGGTCATATGTGTACACTGATGTACAGTATATGTGGATATATTTATACCATCTGTGAAACACGTGACATCCTGAAATCATTTTGTCTTTTGTTCAGACAGCCAGGCTCTGCCTTTCTACTCCAGGACTGCATTTCAACATATTTTCATTGACATCAACCATGCACACCCTTGAAATCCACTATTTATTTAAAGAAAGTTTAATCCTCTTTATTCTTTTTCAGACGACGCCTTTATCAATCCTCAGCTGGCGAAAATCTTTGAGCGTGTGCGACAGAGTGCAGACTTCATGCCCAATAAGCAGATGATGGTAGTGCATGAAAAGCTGTTGCACACCTCGCCTCTGTCTCCACTGTGTGTGACGCTTTCTGCTGGTCTGTCCGTTAACAGAAAGTCATTTGCAACGATCTGGGCGCGAACTGGAAGGACAAACTGGAATACTTTGAGGAGAAGCCATTTGCTGCAGCATCCATTGGTCAGGTGCATTTCGCGCGGCTAAAGGACGGCAGGGAGGTGGCCATGAAGATCCAGGTGAGAACAATGTTTGCACAGAGATAAAAGTTAGGCAAATGGTTCCATCAGTTCAGTCACACAATCCAAATGTTTTCCTTTCAGTACCCTGGCGTAGCCAAGAGTATAGATAGCGATGTAAACAATATCATGACTGCTCTGAAGTTGAGCAACGTGCTGCCCAAAGGTAACCATGACAACACAAGTTGTTCATGTCACACACTCATCTACACCCAACACCAGACGTTTGCTTTCTATATTGTTCTCAGGTCTGTTTCCTGAGCACCTGATCGAGGTGATGAGCCGCGAGCTCGCCAGGGAGTGTGACTACATCAGAGAAGCAAAATGTGCCCAACATTTTCAGTGAGTAGCTTTAACTTTCATTTTCTTTACTTGTGTATGACAGACAGAGGTGTGTTTTAGTGTAATACACCCTAAAACCATTTTTATATGTAATGGAGTTTATTGATCTTAGTCCCACTATTCACATTTTAGTCTAAGGTTGAACACCGACTATTCAGTGACAGCTGATGCATTTTTCTCCAGGGGGATCTACAACTCCAAAAAAGATTTACATCGAAAACACTGTTTGTGTAGCTTTGAACAAATAAGTAAGGGAAATTGCAGTTACAGAACTGCTTTCAAACTAACCACATTTATTTCCACAGAACCCGTAAACAGCCAAGAACAACAACATTTTGCTCAGAATACTGAAAAAAAAAAAAAAAAACTATAGCTAACATACATATTAAATAATCTAATTTTGTTTTGTATTTTTGTTGGAAATAAACAGTATTTAGTGCCTCATGAATAGATTTATTTCTATTAATTTGAGAAACTCTGGTATATACAATAGAGTGAGTGAGTGTGTGTCAGGTTTATTATACTTCTTGAAATTCAATTTGTTTTTTGTTTTTTTCATTTTCATATTTTTTTTAGTTAGTTTAACAAGTAATTAAATACATACGGGGGTGACAAAGGAAGTGATAACATACATCATTTAAGACCTGACAAACAATCATTTAAGACCTAGTTTACAAAATATGGACACAGTCAAGATTTGTAATCATCAATGTAGTTTGTTCATGTTTCTTTGCCTTTTCTGAAAAGTGCTTTAAATGGGTCCTACCTGTCTTTATTCATTTATTTCTTGAGGGAATTGATCATTCATGCTGAATTGTGTACCTTTAAGTTCCCGACCTTTACCCTTAACCTGGATTTTTTGTTGAAAGTGTTCAAATTTGGCAATGATAGGGCGTGGGTGATTACCTCTGCGTGGACCGAGACGATGGACACAGTGAAAGGTAGGAGTGGGAATCTTTAGGCACCTCACGATTCGATTCGATTACAATTCAAGGGGCTTTGATGGGATTCTAAATCGATTATTAATGTATTTTGATGCATGTTTTATTCACAAAATATCTGTTGTATTCACTGTGTCCACGCACTAAAAAAAAAAAAAAAAAATATATATATATATATATATATGTTATTTGTAGTTAGTTCATTATCCTTTATTACACTAATGGAAGAAGTATGTGAACTGAAAATGTGCAAGTTTTTGAAACAAAGGTAGTAGCAGCCTTCCTTGTAACGTAACTTCAATTTGGAAAAAAAAAAAAAAAAATGACGTATGACTCTAGCTTCCAGTCATTAGAGATAAAGTGCGCAGTTATAAGATGTCCATGCATCACATGTCACTGCTATCCTACCCGCTTTCTGCAGCGATGCTATGACTTCTGTTTTGGCTGGTTGTAAAGCTTCGGGATGGCCGTGTATCAGTAAAGTACCGTAGAGAAGGGATGGTATATCTAGGCTCCAAAGTATGCAGCAGCGCACGAAAGCCCTGATTTTCCACGACCGAGTAAGGACGTAAATCCTTAGCAATAAATGTTGCAATCGACTTGTTAATCCACTTGACCTTTTCCGAAGAGGGTGGAAGCTTTCTTGTGACTTGTTCGATTGTTCTCTGGTTAGCAGAGGTACTTTTAGCCTCAGCTGCAGCCGACAACACCTCCTCCTCCAGGTGAAAGCGTGCCATATGGCTTCTCATGTTCGTTGTGTTCCCAAAGTACTTAAGTTTAGTGTCACAGAGCTTAATTACGACGTTGCTCTTGTCCAGTTCATTTCCACTGTGGACATTAAAGAAACATCAGATTTAAAGCTGCACGGGGCTGGTCTTAACTCCCGCGCGTCCATGCTTCCTTGTTGTGGTGCTCTCTTTAAAGTGTCCCTCTGGAAACGCGCTGCACGCCACATTTCCTTTTTATTCAGACTTTTAAACGGCCTCAAAAATGTAGGTTTTCGATTACTGGAAATTAAAGAACCGATTCAGAATCGTCCACCTCCAAATCTCGATGCATCTAAGAATCATTTTTTTTTCTGCCGGGATTTTAAGCACAGACGACAAGTTTTTCAGCAGAGCCTCTGGGTCGTTGTTGGGGGTTTCTGGGATGCCTGAGAATATCACATTGTTTCGCATACTGCGAGATTGGATATCCAGGACTGTCTCTTTTTAGGAAGCTTATTTTCATTTTGCAGCTCTTTTACCTCCGAGGTCACCGCAGATAAAGCCGAACGGATATCTTGATTGACTTTTTGTAAGTCATGAATTTGTTGGTAGGCGAATTCCAGGCTGGTTTTCATTCCCTGAAAGTCTCGGTGCAGTAAATTGACCACACCCAGCCTCTTATTGATGGATTTTAGGATCTCTGTCTGAGATTCTGCCTCCAGATCTGACGTGTCTGTCGATAATTCATTTTTTCGGCGTTTTGCTGACTTACCTGACGTGCTCGCGGCTTTCGGTCTGGTTTCCATCACATACTCGGCGTAATATCGGTCGATGAACTCTTCGAGGTCCTCCACTCTGGCTGGTGAGAGGGCGCGTGGTCGGCTCTCGTTTGTGGCGTGGATTTAACGGTAAGAAGCGTTGATATGTGCAAGTAAACAGAGATGGTAGACTAGTCAAGGCAGCATGCCGCCATGTTGAATTTTCACAGACTGTCATGTGACTCTCAGAACGTCTCACGTGACTTACCTCTCTCCCTCCCTGTGGGAGGAGGTTTTTCCTCCTCCCACAGCCCTCAGTGAGCATTGATTGACAGCTCCATACAGAACTGTGCAGCTCTGTAGAGGCGGGGCTGCTGTGATTGGGCGTGTCTTAACTACTCTAGGAGTAACGCCCATAATCGAGGCATTTTTTAAAAAAATTCTCCCTATTGGCAGATCAGCAAAAATCTGGGGTGTACTTACACTTTAATTGTATTTAATTTTTTTTTCAATACATTGAGCAACTTTAAAAAGTTCGCAAAAACTATTTCTGAAACTACAGTAAACTCGAAAACATTAGACAACAAAAAGGAAATGTATTCACATTGAATGAACAATTGTATGAACAATTTTAAACCAATTGCAGAGCTACTGATTTGTGTGTGCATACTCAGTGTTCAAACAAGAGTGTGGAGAAAATGTAAGAAGCCATATGATTGGCTGAAAGCAAACACACCTGATTGGCTGATGAGTTTGTCAATCACTTTTATCAGCCAATGGTGACGTTCATTGACCGGCGACGTCAGGTTTCAAAGCACAGAAGCCGTTTGTAAATGCACATTCAGCAATTTGCATTATCTGTGGATTTATAATACAAGTGTGCCTCAAAATAATATTTGTGAAGTAAAGCGTGTGCATTTCAGAATTTATATTACAAGTTTGCATAAAATATATATTTGCGAAACAGATCGTGTGCATTTGTGAATCTGAAATACAACTGTGAAACAAAGCATGTGCATTCGTGAAAAACTCTGCAAGTGTTCATTATGATACTGTTCTGATTCCATACTAAAGCTAGGAGTTAGCTAAAGCTAGGAGTTAGCTAAAGCTAGGAGTTAGCTAAAACTAGGAATTAGCCAAAGCTAGTTAATGCAAGGTGTTAGGAATTTGCAAAAGCTAGGAATTAGCTAAAGCTAGGAGTTTGCTAAAGTTATTTATATTCTGCATATTGTGTAAATTATCTCTAGCTAACTCTGGCACAAAGCAACATTTAGGTTCAATATTGTAAAATTAAACTTCTACTTATACAGTGGTTCCCAAACTGGGGGGCGCAAATATGGGTCGGTGCTAGATGGCCTTACTGATCCGTGAGCATGAAAAATAGAAAAAAGAAATTTCTTTGCACTTAATAAATTGCGTGATTGTAAATATTATATTATTTTTATGAGATTTGAAGGAGAATAGTACAAATTTTCCCTTTTTTTATTAAAATTTTTTTATTTTGTTGCAAAGGTAGCCCGGAGAATTCTTCATTCTTCTCAAGGAGGCGAGGCAGAAAAAGTTTGGGAACCACTGTACTAATAAAAGCAATTCCCTCTGTGAGGCTAGCATTTCAACCATTAGCATATCAGACGCAGCATTACTATAGGGACGCGTTGGCACAAACTACAAAAATATACTTTGTATGCTGACATTTTTTTACCATGCATACTTAAAAGTGTAGCAGAATACTGAAATAAGTCTCAGATGTTACGTTACAAACTGTGACCCTTCAGTTATGTTGTTGTTAGAGAGCTGCTGAAGGACCACCCCTTCTTCTACGTGCCTGATGTGATTGAGATGCTGAGCGGTGAGCGCGTCCTCACCACTACGCTGGTGCCTGGTTTCCCCCTGGACAAGGCCTCAGACCTCTCCCAAGAGCTGAGAAACGAGGTGTGCTGAACTCTACACCTGCACTCTGTCAACATAACAGTTCCACATTTCACATCGATGATGTGATGTCACCCCCTAAAGCCCCCCAAACACTTTAGAGGAAACCATTATTGCTCTTCAAGCCTTAGTCAACAATAAAGCCTGTTACATACTTAAAGGGATAGTTCGCCTATTTAAGACATGACGTATGCAATCCTCACCAGCACTATAGTGCATACACATTGTCTCACTCAGTGGTCACCTCCCTGGTCCGAGTTCTGGCCGCTTGAAGTTGGTCAAGAAAGTAGTCCCGGTTAGTTTCCGGGGCCACAAAACTGTGCGTTTTTAATAGAAAAAAATATATGCGTTTGAAAGCTTGATTCATTTACATCACAAAACCGCCCACAAAAAAAATTCATACCTCCAGTTTTAATCGGCACTATTTTCTATTCCGTTTCCATCAATCCGCGCTCAACGTCAGCGCGCATGTTCCGATAATAGGGTTTACACACTCTAATAGCAACGACGGAAGACCGAAGCAAGAGAAAGTAAAACGTACGTACATTAACAATGGTACGAACTGGTAAATTCCCAGGTTGTGACCACAAAAATGTGCCGGGATCACCGTTCAGCTTCCATCGTTTTCCAGTTTATGATATTACTATGAGACAGCTTTGGCTGGTTGCCATCGGCTATTCTGCGGGAGCGAAAATATCCAGTACAAAGGATTTTCGTGTGTGCAGTGCTCACTTCATCATCTGTTTCATCTGATATTGTGCTAAAATTGCATTCATCATCGGAAGTTTCGGAGTCAGACATGTTGTCCGCGAGTCGCGCTATCAACAGCTGATGGGATTAGGCGCACCGATGACGTTGACGGCAGCGCGGATTGATGGAAACGGAAGAGAAAATAGTGCCGATTAAAACTGGAGGTATGAATTTTTTTTGTGGGCGGTTTTGTGATGTAAATGAATCAAGCTTTCAAACGCATATATATTTTTCTATTAAAAACGCACAGTTTTGTGGCCCCGGAAACTAACCGGGACTACTTTCTTGACCAACTTCAAGCGGCCAGAACTCGGACCAGGGAGGTGACTACTGAGTGAGACAATGTGTATGCACTATAGTGCTGGTGAGGATTGCATACAACGTCATGTCTTAAATAGGCGAACTATCCCTTTAACATACATACAAAAACACGTTGTTCTTGTTCTTCCTGCTTTCCAAAAATAACAAAGTAGTTTTGTGCTCTGACTGTACATACGTTAGCTACGATCAGCTAACACAGACACGCCCACCACCTGAACTTTAAAAGTGCAGTCCGTAACTTTCAGATCCCTCCCTCCCCGTTCCTCCCCGCTGTTCTCTTACCCTGCCTCCAAAGTCCCTCCCTCAGAGGAGCTAACAAGCTAGCCCAACAGCAACATCACAGTAATATAACATGCACTGTTCAAAGCATATTAGTGCAGCGCTTCTCTCTCTCAATGTGCACACACTATTCTAGCAGCAGCAGCGTAACAACAGTGTTACGCACAGCAGCCCGCACAGAGGCAGTGCACACACAAACAAACACATTCAAACATAATGTAAATCAAGCAGCAGTAATTACCTTTCTACCAGGAAAGTCACCAATTCCATCTTCTACTCCTCCAGACCATACAATGTAAAAAAGACGGCGCTCCAGAAACTACCTTGCTATGAGCATTGCTGTGTTTTGGCCACAGCTGAAAGGGGCGGGAGGTGTGAGCAACAGCTATCAGACAGTCCGTCAAACGCAATCCTGGCTCTGATTGGTTCTTTGTGCTCGGTCACGTTGCATTTTGGCAATCTGCCAAAGGCTGGAGTAGCAGCAGGAGGGACTCAATGAGTCTGTTTTTTTCACACAAACTACTAGTTTGATGTAAAGCTGTCCTTACATAGTGACAGCTTTAGCAAATATGACAAAAAGTCACTTTTATAAGAGTTGCGGACTGCACCTTTAAGGGAGAAAACTAACTCGTAAAATCCTAGGTTGGTGGTGTACTAATTAAAATGGTCATTATTGTTACTGATGATGTGTCACGGCTGAAGCTAGACTTTTATTATTAGTAGTAGTTGTATTCTAAATAACATTTTCAAATGAAAGCACACCAGATGGCAGCTGTACATTCCTCTTTAGTTTTTTGAAGCATCTTTTGGTTCATTAAGCAGCTCAGACGTTAACATGATCACTAGTCTAATTCTAACACTAACTGGTATGACCGCTGAATTTAATTAAAATTTAACACTATCCTGGTTCAGACGGTGTATAACATCTGTATCGAACTCTAGGCGCGGGGGCCAAAACCACAGAAGAAAGTAAAGATGACGGAGAAAAGATGAGTCATTGTGTAAATTATAATATTTGCAGGGCTTGGAGTTTTCCTACCCAGGCAGTCGAATGTCAAATGAACTCTCAATTTTTCCAAAATCCTCCAATTTTCCTCCAATCAATGTGTGCTGACGTCTGTACACTGATGTCTTCTCTACTTTCTCCTCCTTAACCCGACAGATTTGTGAACAAATCCTGATTTTAAACCTACGGGAACTTTTTGAGTTCAGGTTCATGCAGACTGATCCAAACTGGTCCAACTTCTTCTTTGACCCACAAACACACAGGGTGAGTTTAAATCCCACTGAACAAACCCATGGTCCCGCTGCGATTACACATCATGGATGAGTTGTTGTGTTCTCAGGTCGCACTCCTGGATTTTGGAGCAACAAGAGAGTTTGACAAGAGTTTCACTGACACCTACATAGAGGTGAGCAGCAGAAAGGAACACATTACTTCTACTCTTTAATGAACTTTGCTTTAAGGCAGGGTTGAGGTTAATTACATTTTTTATTACAATTATGTCTTCAATTATTCATGTTTAATTACAACTAAATTGTGATTACGGTGACCAGCATTT